>NC_069140.1:64596002-64705602 GCF_943734755.1 Anopheles moucheti
CAAGTCGAATACCCGAGAGTGATCCGAAAACCGGAATATAAACGAACCTGAGAGTCGTAGTTCTCTATCAGAAAGGTTTTGACTCTCCGTTAGTGAGCATCAGTGCGTGAATCGAAGCAAAATGGCCCCGAAAACCAGTGGAAAAGCCGCGAAGAAGTCTGGCAAAGCCCAGAAAAACATCTCCAAGTCGGACAAGAAGAAGAAAAGGAAGACCCGCAAGGAAAGCTACGCTATCTACATCTACAAGGTGTTGAAGCAAGTCCACCCGGATACCGGCATTTCGTCCAAGGCGATGAGCATCATGAACAGCTTCGTGAACGACATTTTCGAGCGCATCGCTGCCGAAGCATCCCGCTTGGCGCACTACAACAAGCGTTCGACGATCACGTCCCGCGAAATCCAAACGGCCGTCCGTCTGCTCCTGCCCGGTGAGCTGGCCAAGCACGCCGTGTCCGAAGGCACGAAGGCTGTCACCAAGTACACCAGCTCGAAGTAATTCGAAGCGTCGAAGCGCAGTTCGTTCGCATCTACCCAAACCGGTCCTTTTCAGGACCACAAAACGCATCCATACGAAAGATATATTTCTGCTTGACATTCCCTCTCACACGGTGGGCAAAAGATTAAAGTTTAAATAAAATAAAGCATAATTTTCGACGCGTTCATGTGAACCCGTGAGCGGAAAGCAAAGGGGCGCGGGTACAAAACACGAGTTGGCACGAGAAGAAGAATGTTCCGTGTCTCGCACAGTGTAACAGCATCGGAAGCACATCTTCTGACGATCGATCGCCAAACGGTCAATCGAAAACGCGTCTTTTGACTTTCTGGGCTGCCCCTTATTTCATTTTGCTTAACCGGCCGTCCAGGCCTGCCATTGCTGGCTTTCTTTGGCTTTATTTACCCGTCGGACAGAAAGTCGATCCTGTCGTGTGAAGATGGTGTGTTGCTCATCGCGTAAACAAACGTTTTTTCGACACACGCAGCTTTTGTTGTACCCGGATACGGTCACGGGCTCTCTGCACCGACCGGGCGACATAAACGCATACGAAATTGTTTCAATACCATCACCACTAACGAGCCACTACGGACGGAAGAAGGTACGGACAAATCGACACATATCTTTTTGGTTAACATTTGTGGTGGTCCTGAGAAGGACCGTTTGAGTGAAGCCCCTCGACGATCGATGGAAGAGGAGCCCCGGGGGGGATACGGGCGAAGATTTAGGCACGCTCTCCGCGGATGCGACGAGCCAGCTGAATGTCTTTCGGCATGATGGTGACGCGCTTCGCATGAATGGCGCACAAGTTGGTGTCCTCGAACAGGCCGACAAGGTACGCCTCGCTGGCCTCCTGCAGGGCCATCACGGCCGAGCTCTGGAAGCGCAGATCGGTCTTGAAGTCCTGGGCAATTTCACGCACCAGACGCTGGAAGGGCAGCTTGCGGATCAGCAGCTCGGTCGATTTCTGGTAGCGACGGATCTCACGCAGGGCTACGGTTCCCGGACGGTAACGATGCGGCTTCTTCACTCCTCCGGTGGCCGGGGCACTCTTGCGAGCAGCCTTGGTGGCCAGCTGCTTGCGCGGAGCCTTACCTCCGGTCGACTTACGGGCAGTTTGCTTCGTACGGGCCATTTCACTGGTTCGGCGGTTTTATTAGTGGAACGTAAAGACGTCTGTGTTGTGTCGACGATAGGTTCGGAATGTGGGTATGCGAGGCCAGATCGTCATTTTTATAACCTCGCTCCACGCACACACATACTCCGATTCGATCGTGTACCAGTGGTGTGAGAACGTGTGCGTGTGCTGCGGGTAAGTGTATAAAAGAGCGAAACATTGTGCGTAGCCTTATTGTTACTCGTGAACTCTTGCACAGTACGGTTGGTACACACGGTACGCATCGACATCGAAATGACTGGACGAGGAAAAGGAGGCAAAGGTCTGGGTAAAGGTGGAGCCAAGCGTCATCGCAAAGTGCTGCGCGACAACATCCAGGGCATCACCAAGCCGGCCATCCGCCGTCTGGCCCGCCGTGGAGGAGTGAAGCGTATCTCCGGTCTCATCTACGAAGAAACGCGTGGCGTGCTGAAAGTGTTCCTGGAGAATGTTATCCGCGATGCGGTCACCTATACCGAACACGCCAAGCGCAAAACCGTCACCGCGATGGACGTAGTGTACGCGCTGAAGCGCCAGGGTCGCACTCTGTACGGTTTCGGAGGTTAAACCCGCCAGCCGACGCACGTTCGACGCTCATCTCAACAAACGGTCCTTATCAGGACCACACATTCTTTGCATCAAAATATTCTTTCCTATGATTCCGATCGCTATGAAGTGTGTCGTTCAACGTAAGGTTGTGAGTCGAATCCTTAGCCTCATCTACCGTCTATGGGGTACAACTGTGTCCCGAGGTAAACGTATCACGCAGCCGAGCGTCTTCGAAGCCAAGAAGAAGAAGAAGAAGCGATGAGCATCGCGTCGATCCTGAGGACGGTTCAGCTACTGTGAGTGTGTCAATACTCCGTAGTATGATGGACGTGCTACGGTATTCGGGAATGTGTGTGATGGCACAAGAATCCGAAATTCAACTGTATTATGTAGTCATTTTATTGCAAAGCTAAAACATTGACCGTTTTAAAACCAATTGTGAAGCATTTCACACAATTGCTAGTCTTTTTTAAAACAAACATTAAATATTTCACGCATTTGGGCAGCGAGCTTAATTTATTTCATCCGAAAAATAGAAGAATTATCTGAAAATTATCGCTATACAAATTTTAGTTGGAGGCGACTCATAACGTTTCCATGGTAACATTATTTCCAACACCCTTGGATCAAGTTTTTAAGTGGAGCGTTTTGATTTCCCAGCTCTTCTTTAAACTGCTATCTTTCAACGCCTTCTATGATTCCCTCGCCAACAATTTATTTTTCCATGCATACTATGATTTTACCAAATGGAAGTTTTTTACACGGATCGACGTCCACAGACGCGCAATTTGTGAATGTTTTTATGTGTTGTCCTTGGGTATTCGCGCGTTTTCTTGCATTTTCAGTCGGATCCTTTACAAGATTTTCAAAAAGATTTTAATTTTGGTCGGTGATACAGAACGGTGAACGGTTTCTTAAACGACCTATTCGAGCCGTACCCCCGTACGCAGCACTCACTTCTTCTAAGAGGTCTGAACCTGCCATTTCTGGTTTTCTGTATCTTTATTTACCCGAAGCTGGATAGTCAGTCCTGAGTACGGGTGATTGATCCGGATGGGATTTTTGTCAGGTCCGATCGTGTGAAGATCGCTAGGGTCGCTACCATCAAACCACCGGGCCGCTCCAACGCTTCCAAGTGCCAAGTGAGCGACTCACTATCCTGATGAATACAAATCAAGGAAGACCAGAAATGGTCGTTCAATCCACGAAAATAGCAGCATTATTTTCTAAAACAATACCATGCTTTACAGTAGCTTATAAATATTTTAAAGTTAAAGTTTACTGCTTGATTCGCTGCAATTTTTCATGTTTTATTTTTCACTAAAAGAAATGCGAGATTGTTTCAGGAGTAATTGCTGTTGTTGTGCTATGTTGTTTACTTCTCAGTTTAAATAGAGAAATTTTTATCAAACCAGGTAACCGAGAAGATTTTTAGTAGGGTCAATATTTTTTTCAAATCCTCTGTATTTCAATAACCCATGACATAAGCACAACATCAAGAGATATTGGCCAGCAAATTCTGGGCCTTTTAACTTTATTTACCCGCAACCTGCATAGTTGTTCCTGGGAACGAGGGATTGGTTGGGTTGTAATTTTGTACCGGTCCTATCTAAAGAAGACTGGCGCCGCTACATCTGATTAAATGGCACCTTATGAAATTTAAACATGTGTGTGTCTGTTACTGGAAAGACATGACTCAAATATACTGTCTGTGAGGAAAAAGTTAGAAAAAAAAACATGGGAAATCTGTGGTACCTGAATGTGGATGGCTACTTAACCTTAGATATATCCAATCAGTTGCTTTTATCTGATTGTGAAAGACGTCGACTTTCGACGAAATTATGTGCGATGCCTACGAAAAGCATAAATGCATAGCAAGCAACTGGGGATCTGACGCAAAAATATTAAGAAGTGCTTCATTGTAATTTAGAATACTCATGTTAAAATGATATGTTGCATATGATCCAGATGGGAGCTGCACGCAAACACGACGTGACGTATATTGTTACGATACATTTCATTCGTGATAAATGACCAAGGTTCGGGACTTATCAACCACTAAGATCAATATATATATATATCAGACTAAGAGAAGAACGAAGTCATCAAGGCTCAAGGTCTGTTAAAACTAATAACAACAACAAAAGCTCAAAGCGACTTGGAATATGCTTTGCCAAATAGGTTTTTATGAGAGCCAAAGGGGCCCGAGGTGAGAAATTTGAGAATTTATTAAACTAAATAAAATAAAATTAACAACATCCTCCAATTGGGAAGAAAACCTCTTTTTAAAACATCTTTGAGTTTGCGTACACAACAAAATTCTGTTGCATAGCCCTGTAACCGGGCCGATTAGCTAGTCTGAAAAAAAATTATCTGAAAATGTTACAAAACGTAATGCGTAAATTAGTGGAAGTATAGAGATTAAATATTTCCAAAATGGGTGGGGGCTCGCGTTGCCATGCGTATTCAAATCAAAGGTCGGTTTTTTCCTTCTCGCACGTAATCCTGTGTGTGTGTGTGTGCATGCTGAGCTCGTGCCAAAAGTTATCAGGAAATGTGACCGCGTACACGGCGATCGGTACCGTTAGGTGGAAATTTCCACTAAAACGAGTCTCCTCTTGTCGCCACCGAGTGTGCGAGCGAGAGGGAGCATCGGTTGACAATTCGCAGAAATTTCGATCACCAATGCAGCACACAAATGAAGAGCGCACGCTTCGTTCGTGTGTCTGGCCGGCTAGTTTTAAGCAGCGCACCTATTTCTGCACCTACGTGTCGTACTAACTAGCGAAATATGTTTCTGTTTTAAGATCTAACATGAAATGTACCACCAATCCTGCATTTTTGTACGCATATACTGTATCTATTCTGAATTCACATACGTATCCTTCGTTGCTTTCACTGATTGTACGGTGATAATAGCATACGCAAATGGATATGTCTGTAGTGGAATTGCAAAAATGTGTGGCGACTTCATATTGCTTCGTGCTTTGAAACGATTGTGTGCGATTGTGTAGCGAGAGTAGTGAGACAGAACCACATTTGCGCGAATAGTAGTAGTAGTGGTGGTAGTTAGCGAGAGAGATCCACTTTCGGCACTCTCGTTCGTATGCTGAAGGTAATTAGTAACCGAATGTCCCGAGCTCGGCACAGTCCTCGTCGAACAGCCAACTGGAACAGTTGGTCCGCGCGCGTCGTCAATCCGGATGTATTAGTGTGTGTAAGTGCGTGTAGTGTTAAAAGTAGTGTTGAACAGGGGCCAATTTCAAGATGGCGCCGGCTCATTTTGTCGTCCTTCGCGAACCAGCAACATCGAGCATGTCGAGCATGAACAAAGAGTGCGACGCTTAGTCGAGAGACAGAGAGGTAAGAAGCAGTGCGCGTACGGCTAATCCTGCGCAGGATTGGCATTAAAAAGTGCGGGTGGTAAAATGGCGGAAGAAACGCACGTGTGTGTGTGTGTGTGAATGTGCGAAAAGCGCTTCGCGGGACGGTGCGTTAATCGCGACGGTGCCTCGCCCAGTGCGTCGGGCGGAGGGGCAGCGAAATCTTCCACGGGGTTCGCCCCAAAAATAATTGTTTTTATAAACATAGCTGTTGCTGCTGCTGCTGCTGGTGAAATGTGCGTATGCGTGTGCGCGGAAAGGACGATGGACAATCGCCAAATCGCGACGGTGTTTAGGTGCGTGGTGCGTCGGCCCATCCTGCGCAAGATTACCGCCAAAAAGGCGGCTTTTGCTGGTGAAATGCGTGCGTGAAACGATGCACGAACCGCGACGGCGCCCAGTGCGTGGGGCAGCGAAATCCTCCGCGGGGTTCGCTAAAAAAAACTCTTTTAAAAAACAAAGTTGTTGTTGTTGTTGTTGCTGCTGCTGCTGCTGGTGAAATGTGCGTATGCGTGTGTGCGGAAAGGACGATGGACAATCCAAATCGCGACGGTGTTTCGGTGCGTGGTGCGTCGGCCCATCCTGCGCAGGATTATCGCCAAAAAGGCGGCTTTTGCTGGTGAAATGCGTGCGTGAAACGATGCACGAACCGCGACGGCGCCCAGTGCGTGGGGCAGCGAAATCCTCCGCGGAGTTCGCTAAAAAAAAACTCTTTTAAAAAACAAAGTTGTTGTTGTTGTTGTTGCTGCTGCTGCTGCTGCTGGTGAAATGTGCGTATGCGTGTGTTCGGAAAGAGGACAATGGACAATCCAAATCGCGACGGTGTTTCGGTGCGTGGTGCGTCGGCTGCGCAGGATTACCGCCAAAAAGGCGGCTTTTGCTGGTGAAATGCGTGCGTGAAACGATGCACGAACCGCGACGGCGCCCAGTGCGTGGGGCAGCGAAATCCTCCGCGGGGTTCGCTAAAAAAAAACTCTTTTAAAAAACAAAGTTGTTGTTGTTGTTGTTGCTGCTGCTGCTGCTGGTGAAATGTGCGTATGCGTGTGTGCGGAAAGGACGATGGACAATCCAAATCGCGACGGTGTTTCGGTGCGTGGTGCGTCGGCCCATCCTGCGCAGGATTATCGCCAAAAAGGCGGCTTTTGCTGGTGAAATGCGTGCGTGAAACGATGCACGAACCGCGACGGCGCCCAGTGCGTGGGGCAGCGAAATCCTCCGCGGGGTTCGCTAAAAAAATACTCTTTTAAAAAACAAAGTTGTTGTTGTTGTTGTTGCTGCTGCTGCTGCAAAGATCAGAGAAGCAGGGGCGGTGTAGTGAAGTGACTTGGTGTGTGGTGAAAATACTGTGCTGAGTGCACCGCAATTGCTTGAAAGGAGTGCGTGAAGCCGTGCGCTGCGCACTACTGAAGGTAAGATTGTGTTCCATATTCATTTGTATGCATGGTTTGGGGTTTCGTTGCTAGGGTCGATGATGTAGTGATCAGCGTTAAGCGTTCAGCCCGATGCATCGCAGTAGGCGTCGTGTTTATTTAGAAAATAAGAAATATCTGCCATTAGGGCTGCATACAGGTGGGCTAAAAATAGACTGAAATATTCGGTGCCCATTCGTGGGCTAGTTTGTTTCATTCGCATTGGGAAATTTCTTAACAATTGTTGAGCTTCAGACCCTCGACCAGGTACGGTACCTGCACAGGGCTCCTTTTGGGTGGAAAGTGGAAGTTATTTTTCCTTCGTAGGATCGGTCATTCCAGGTACGATAGCAGGTAGGCTGCTGGTGGGGCACTGCTTTTAGCTTTTCATCCATTGCTCGGTACCACCAGCACGGTCAGAGGAGTCTACCTCCCACCAAAGATTTTAAAACACGAAAAGTGATGACGTTTCTCAGGGGGTTTCCCGCATATTGCGATTGCTTGTGTTTTTTCACTGGATTTACCTTCGATTAGGTAATGCTGCGCCGGTTTGATATCAGCTCAGAAGAGATGGTCGAACAAACATCTTTTATGTAAATCGATTTGTCGCCCTGAAAAGGACGGTTTGTTTTGGGGGGGTTTGCAGAGAGATTGGGAGAAGCCTTAAGCCTTCTTCTCAGTCTTCTTTGGCAGCAGCACGGCCTGAATGTTGGGCAGCACACCACCTTGGGCAATGGTGACGCCGGACAACAGCTTGTTCAATTCCTCGTCGTTGCGGATGGCCAGCTGCAGATGACGCGGGATGATGCGAGTTTTCTTGTTGTCTCGGGCAGCGTTTCCTGCCAACTCCAACACTTCAGCGGCCAAGTATTCCATCACGGCGGCCAAATACACCGGTGCACCAGCACCGACGCGCTCGGCATAGTTGCCTTTGCGGAGCAGACGATGGATACGGCCAACCGGGAACTGCAGACCGGCACGGTTCGAGCGGGACTTTGCCTTTCCCTTCACTTTGCCTCCCTTGCCACGGCCAGACATTGTTGATAGCTTCGGTTTAGATGAGAGTGCGTTCGCAACGATGCTCACTGTTCGGAGAGTGCTTGTATTCTGAATGAAAATTTGAACAGGGTGCGATTAAATACCCCGAGTTATGCTGCCTGCACGCACTCAAGTCGAATACCCGAGAGTGATCCGAAAACCGGAATATAAACGAACCTGAGAGTCGTAGTTCTCTATCAGAAAGGTTTTGACTCTCCGTTAGTGAGCATCAGTGCGTGAATCGAAGCAAAATGGCCCCGAAAACCAGTGGAAAAGCCGCGAAGAAGTCTGGCAAAGCCCAGAAAAACATCTCCAAGTCGGACAAGAAGAAGAAAAGGAAGACCCGCAAGGAAAGCTACGCTATCTACATCTACAAGGTGTTGAAGCAAGTCCACCCGGATACCGGCATTTCGTCCAAGGCGATGAGCATCATGAACAGCTTCGTGAACGACATTTTCGAGCGCATCGCTGCCGAAGCATCCCGCTTGGCGCACTACAACAAGCGTTCGACGATCACGTCCCGCGAAATCCAAACGGCCGTCCGTCTGCTCCTGCCCGGTGAGCTGGCCAAGCACGCCGTGTCCGAAGGCACGAAGGCTGTCACCAAGTACACCAGCTCGAAGTAATTCGAAGCGTCGAAGCGCAGTTCGTTCGCATCTACCCAAACCGGTCCTTTTCAGGACCACAAAACGCATCCATACGAAAGATATATTTCTGCTTGACATTCCCTCTCACACGGTGGGCAAAAGATTAAAGTTTAAATAAAATAAAGCATAATTTTCGACGCGTTCATGTGAACCCGTGAGCGGAAAGCAAAGGGGCGCGGGTACAAAACACGAGTTGGCACGAGAAGAAGAATGTTCCGTGTCTCGCACAGTGTAACAGCATCGGAAGCACATCTTCTGACGATCGATCGCCAAACGGTCAATCGAAAACGCGTCTTTTGACTTTCTGGGCTGCCCCTTATTTCATTTTGCTTAACCGGCCGTCCAGGCCTGCCATTGCTGGCTTTCTTTGGCTTTATTTACCCGTCGGACAGAAAGTCGATCCTGTCGTGTGAAGATGGTGTGTTGCTCATCGCGTAAACAAACGTTTTTTCGACACACGCAGCTTTTGTTGTACCCGGATACGGTCACGGGCTCTCTGCACCGACCGGGCGACATAAACGCATACGAAATTGTTTCAATACCATCACCACTAACGAGCCACTACGGACGGAAGAAGGTACGGACAAATCGACACATATCTTTTTGGTTAACATTTGTGGTGGTCCTGAGAAGGACCGTTTGAGTGAAGCCCCTCGACGATCGATGGAAGAGGAGCCCCGGGGGGGATACGGGCGAAGATTTAGGCACGCTCTCCGCGGATGCGACGAGCCAGCTGAATGTCTTTCGGCATGATGGTGACGCGCTTCGCATGAATGGCGCACAAGTTGGTGTCCTCGAACAGGCCGACAAGGTACGCCTCGCTGGCCTCCTGCAGGGCCATCACGGCCGAGCTCTGGAAGCGCAGATCGGTCTTGAAGTCCTGGGCAATTTCACGCACCAGACGCTGGAAGGGCAGCTTGCGGATCAGCAGCTCGGTCGATTTCTGGTAGCGACGGATCTCACGCAGGGCTACGGTTCCCGGACGGTAACGATGCGGCTTCTTCACTCCTCCGGTGGCCGGGGCACTCTTGCGAGCAGCCTTGGTGGCCAGCTGCTTGCGCGGAGCCTTACCTCCGGTCGACTTACGGGCAGTTTGCTTCGTACGGGCCATTTCACTGGTTCGGCGGTTTTATTAGTGGAACGTAAAGACGTCTGTGTTGTGTCGACGATAGGTTCGGAATGTGGGTATGCGAGGCCAGATCGTCATTTTTATAACCTCGCTCCACGCACACACATACTCCGATTCGATCGTGTACCAGTGGTGTGAGAACGTGTGCGTGTGCTGCGGGTAAGTGTATAAAAGAGCGAAACATTGTGCGTAGCCTTATTGTTACTCGTGAACTCTTGCACAGTACGGTTGGTACACACGGTACGCATCGACATCGAAATGACTGGACGAGGAAAAGGAGGCAAAGGTCTGGGTAAAGGTGGAGCCAAGCGTCATCGCAAAGTGCTGCGCGACAACATCCAGGGCATCACCAAGCCGGCCATCCGCCGTCTGGCCCGCCGTGGAGGAGTGAAGCGTATCTCCGGTCTCATCTACGAAGAAACGCGTGGCGTGCTGAAAGTGTTCCTGGAGAATGTTATCCGCGATGCGGTCACCTATACCGAACACGCCAAGCGCAAAACCGTCACCGCGATGGACGTAGTGTACGCGCTGAAGCGCCAGGGTCGCACTCTGTACGGTTTCGGAGGTTAAACCCGCCAGCCGACGCACGTTCGACGCTCATCTCAACAAACGGTCCTTATCAGGACCACACATTCTTTGCATCAAAATATTCTTTCCTATGATTCCGATCGCTATGAAGTGTGTCGTTCAACGTAAGGTTGTGAGTCGAATCCTTAGCCTCATCTACCGTCTATGGGGTACAACTGTGTCCCGAGGTAAACGTATCACGCAGCCGAGCGTCTTCGAAGCCAAGAAGAAGAAGAAGAAGCGATGAGCATCGCGTCGATCCTGAGGACGGTTCAGCTACTGTGAGTGTGTCAATACTCCGTAGTATGATGGACGTGCTACGGTATTCGGGAATGTGTGTGATGGCACAAGAATCCGAAATTCAACTGTATTATGTAGTCATTTTATTGCAAAGCTAAAACATTGACCGTTTTAAAACCAATTGTGAAGCATTTCACACAATTGCTAGTCTTTTTTAAAACAAACATTAAATATTTCACGCATTTGGGCAGCGAGCTTAATTTATTTCATCCGAAAAATAGAAGAATTATCTGAAAATTATCGCTATACAAATTTTAGTTGGAGGCGACTCATAACGTTTCCATGGTAACATTATTTCCAACACCCTTGGATCAAGTTTTTAAGTGGAGCGTTTTGATTTCCCAGCTCTTCTTTAAACTGCTATCTTTCAACGCCTTCTATGATTCCCTCGCCAACAATTTATTTTTCCATGCATACTATGATTTTACCAAATGGAAGTTTTTTACACGGATCGACGTCCACAGACGCGCAATTTGTGAATGTTTTTATGTGTTGTCCTTGGGTATTCGCGCGTTTTCTTGCATTTTCAGTCGGATCCTTTACAAGATTTTCAAAAAGATTTTAATTTTGGTCGGTGATACAGAACGGTGAACGGTTTCTTAAACGACCTATTCGAGCCGTACCCCCGTACGCAGCACTCACTTCTTCTAAGAGGTCTGAACCTGCCATTTCTGGTTTTCTGTATCTTTATTTACCCGAAGCTGGATAGTCAGTCCTGAGTACGGGTGATTGATCCGGATGGGATTTTTGTCAGGTCCGATCGTGTGAAGATCGCTAGGGTCGCTACCATCAAACCACCGGGCCGCTCCAACGCTTCCAAGTGCCAAGTGAGCGACTCACTATCCTGATGAATACAAATCAAGGAAGACCAGAAATGGTCGTTCAATCCACGAAAATAGCAGCATTATTTTCTAAAACAATACCATGCTTTACAGTAGCTTATAAATATTTTAAAGTTAAAGTTTACTGCTTGATTCGCTGCAATTTTTCATGTTTTATTTTTCACTAAAAGAAATGCGAGATTGTTTCAGGAGTAATTGCTGTTGTTGTGCTATGTTGTTTACTTCTCAGTTTAAATAGAGAAATTTTTATCAAACCAGGTAACCGAGAAGATTTTTAGTAGGGTCAATATTTTTTTCAAATCCTCTGTATTTCAATAACCCATGACATAAGCACAACATCAAGAGATATTGGCCAGCAAATTCTGGGCCTTTTAACTTTATTTACCCGCAACCTGCATAGTTGTTCCTGGGAACGAGGGATTGGTTGGGTTGTAATTTTGTACCGGTCCTATCTAAAGAAGACTGGCGCCGCTACATCTGATTAAATGGCACCTTATGAAATTTAAACATGTGTGTGTCTGTTACTGGAAAGACATGACTCAAATATACTGTCTGTGAGGAAAAAGTTAGAAAAAAAAACATGGGAAATCTGTGGTACCTGAATGTGGATGGCTACTTAACCTTAGATATATCCAATCAGTTGCTTTTATCTGATTGTGAAAGACGTCGACTTTCGACGAAATTATGTGCGATGCCTACGAAAAGCATAAATGCATAGCAAGCAACTGGGGATCTGACGCAAAAATATTAAGAAGTGCTTCATTGTAATTTAGAATACTCATGTTAAAATGATATGTTGCATATGATCCAGATGGGAGCTGCACGCAAACACGACGTGACGTATATTGTTACGATACATTTCATTCGTGATAAATGACCAAGGTTCGGGACTTATCAACCACTAAGATCAATATATATATATATCAGACTAAGAGAAGAACGAAGTCATCAAGGCTCAAGGTCTGTTAAAACTAATAACAACAACAAAAGCTCAAAGCGACTTGGAATATGCTTTGCCAAATAGGTTTTTATGAGAGCCAAAGGGGCCCGAGGTGAGAAATTTGAGAATTTATTAAACTAAATAAAATAAAATTAACAACATCCTCCAATTGGGAAGAAAACCTCTTTTTAAAACATCTTTGAGTTTGCGTACACAACAAAATTCTGTTGCATAGCCCTGTAACCGGGCCGATTAGCTAGTCTGAAAAAAAATTATCTGAAAATGTTACAAAACGTAATGCGTAAATTAGTGGAAGTATAGAGATTAAATATTTCCAAAATGGGTGGGGGCTCGCGTTGCCATGCGTATTCAAATCAAAGGTCGGTTTTTTCCTTCTCGCACGTAATCCTGTGTGTGTGTGTGTGCATGCTGAGCTCGTGCCAAAAGTTATCAGGAAATGTGACCGCGTACACGGCGATCGGTACCGTTAGGTGGAAATTTCCACTAAAACGAGTCTCCTCTTGTCGCCACCGAGTGTGCGAGCGAGAGGGAGCATCGGTTGACAATTCGCAGAAATTTCGATCACCAATGCAGCACACAAATGAAGAGCGCACGCTTCGTTCGTGTGTCTGGCCGGCTAGTTTTAAGCAGCGCACCTATTTCTGCACCTACGTGTCGTACTAACTAGCGAAATATGTTTCTGTTTTAAGATCTAACATGAAATGTACCACCAATCCTGCATTTTTGTACGCATATACTGTATCTATTCTGAATTCACATACGTATCCTTCGTTGCTTTCACTGATTGTACGGTGATAATAGCATACGCAAATGGATATGTCTGTAGTGGAATTGCAAAAATGTGTGGCGACTTCATATTGCTTCGTGCTTTGAAACGATTGTGTGCGATTGTGTAGCGAGAGTAGTGAGACAGAACCACATTTGCGCGAATAGTAGTAGTAGTGGTGGTAGTTAGCGAGAGAGATCCACTTTCGGCACTCTCGTTCGTATGCTGAAGGTAATTAGTAACCGAATGTCCCGAGCTCGGCACAGTCCTCGTCGAACAGCCAACTGGAACAGTTGGTCCGCGCGCGTCGTCAATCCGGATGTATTAGTGTGTGTAAGTGCGTGTAGTGTTAAAAGTAGTGTTGAACAGGGGCCAATTTCAAGATGGCGCCGGCTCATTTTGTCGTCCTTCGCGAACCAGCAACATCGAGCATGTCGAGCATGAACAAAGAGTGCGACGCTTAGTCGAGAGACAGAGAGGTAAGAAGCAGTGCGCGTACGGCTAATCCTGCGCAGGATTGGCATTAAAAAGTGCGGGTGGTAAAATGGCGGAAGAAACGCACGTGTGTGTGTGTGTGTGAATGTGCGAAAAGCGCTTCGCGGGACGGTGCGTTAATCGCGACGGTGCCTCGCCCAGTGCGTCGGGCGGAGGGGCAGCGAAATCTTCCACGGGGTTCGCCCCAAAAATAATTGTTTTTATAAACATAGCTGTTGCTGCTGCTGCTGCTGGTGAAATGTGCGTATGCGTGTGCGCGGAAAGGACGATGGACAATCGCCAAATCGCGACGGTGTTTAGGTGCGTGGTGCGTCGGCCCATCCTGCGCAAGATTACCGCCAAAAAGGCGGCTTTTGCTGGTGAAATGCGTGCGTGAAACGATGCACGAACCGCGACGGCGCCCAGTGCGTGGGGCAGCGAAATCCTCCGCGGGGTTCGCTAAAAAAAAACTCTTTTAAAAAACAAAGTTGTTGTTGTTGTTGTTGCTGCTGCTGCTGCTGGTGAAATGTGCGTATGCGTGTGTGCGGAAAGGACGATGGACAATCCAAATCGCGACGGTGTTTCGGTGCGTGGTGCGTCGGCCCATCCTGCGCAGGATTATCGCCAAAAAGGCGGCTTTTGCTGGTGAAATGCGTGCGTGAAACGATGCACGAACCGCGACGGCGCCCAGTGCGTGGGGCAGCGAAATCCTCCGCGGAGTTCGCTAAAAAAAAACTCTTTTAAAAAACAAAGTTGTTGTTGTTGTTGTTGCTGCTGCTGCTGCTGCTGGTGAAATGTGCGTATGCGTGTGTTCGGAAAGAGGACAATGGACAATCCAAATCGCGACGGTGTTTCGGTGCGTGGTGCGTCGGCTGCGCAGGATTACCGCCAAAAAGGCGGCTTTTGCTGGTGAAATGCGTGCGTGAAACGATGCACGAACCGCGACGGCGCCCAGTGCGTGGGGCAGCGAAATCCTCCGCGGGGTTCGCTAAAAAAAAACTCTTTTAAAAAACAAAGTTGTTGTTGTTGTTGTTGCTGCTGCTGCTGCTGGTGAAATGTGCTTGAGCGTGTGTTCGGAAAGAGGACAATGGACAATCCAAATCGCGACGGTGTTTCGGTGCGTGGTGCGTCGGCTGCGCAGGATTACCGCCAAAAAGGCGGCTTTTGCTGGTGAAATGCGTGCATGAAACGATGCACGAACCGCGACGGCGCCCAGTGCGTGGGGCAGCGAAATCCTCCGCGGGGTTCGCTAAAAAAAAACTCTTTTAAAAAACAAAGTTGTTGTTGTTGTTGTTGCTGCTGCTGCTGCTGGTGAAATGTGCGTATGCGTGTGTTCGGAAAGAGGACAATGGACAATCCAAATCGCGACGATGTTTCGGTGCGTGGTGCGTCGTCCCATCCTGCGCAAGATTACCGCCAAAAAGGTGGCTTTTGCTGGTGAAATGCGTGCGTGAAACGATGCACGAACCGCGACGGCGCCCAGTGCGTGGGGCAGCGAAATCCTCCACGGGGTTCGCTAAAAAATACTCTTTTAAAAAACAAAGTTGTTGTTGTTGTTGTTGCTGCTGCTGCTGCTGGTGAAATGTGCTTGAGCGTGTGTTCGGAAAGAGGACAATGGACAATCCAAATCGCGACGGTGTTTCGGTGCGTGGTGCGTCGGCTGCGCAGGATTACCGCCAAAAAGGCGGCTTTTGCTGGTGAAATGCGTGCATGAAACGATGCACGAACCGCGACGGCGCCCAGTGCGTGGGGCAGCGAAATCCTCCGCGGGGTTCGCTAAAAAAAAACTCTTTTAAAAAACAAAGTTGTTGTTGTTGTTGTTGCTGCTGCTGCTGCTGGTGAAATGTGCGTATGCGTGTGTTCGGAAAGAGGACAATGGACAATCCAAATCGCGACGATGTTTCGGTGCGTGGTGCGTCGTCCCATCCTGCGCAAGATTACCGCCAAAAAGGTGGCTTTTGCTGGTGAAATGCGTGCGTGAAACGATGCACGAACCGCGACGGCGCCCAGTGCGTGGGGCAGCGAAATCCTCCACGGGGTTCGCTAAAAAATACTCTTTTAAAAAACAAAGTTGTTGTTGTTGTTGTTGCTGCTGCTGCTGCTGCTGGTGAAATGTGCGTATGCGTGTGTTCGGAAAGAGGACAATGGACAATCCAAATCGCGACGGTGTTTAGGTGCGTGGTGCGTCGGCTGCGCAGGATTACCGCCAAAAAGGCGGCTTTTGCTGGTGAAATGCGTGCGTGAAACGATGCACGAACCGCGACGGCGCCCAGTGCGTGGGGCAGCGAAATCCTCCGCGGGTTTCGCTAAAAAAATACTCTTTTAAAAAACAAAGTTGTTGTTGTTGTTGTTGCTGCTGCTGCTGCAAAGATCAGAGAAGCAGGGGCGGTGTAGTGAAGTGACTTGGTGTGTGGTGAAAATACTGTGCTGAGTGCACCGCAATTGCTTGAAAGGAGTGCGTGAAGCCGTGCGCTGCGCACTACTGAAGGTAAGATTGTGTTCCATATTCATTTGTATGCATGGTTTGGGGTTTCGTTGCTAGGGTCGATGATGTAGTGATCAGCGTTAAGCGTTCAGCCCGATGCATCGCAGTAGGCGTCGTGTTTATTTAGAAAATAAGAAATATCTGCCATTAGGGCTGCATACAGGTGGGCTAAAAATAGACTGAAATATTCGGTGCCCATTCGTGGGCTAGTTTGTTTCATTCGCATTGGGAAATTTCTTAACAATTGTTGAGCTTCAGACCCTCGACCAGGTACGGTACCTGCACAGGGCTCCTTTTGGGTGGAAAGTGGAAGTTATTTTTCCTTCGTAGGATCGGTCATTCCAGGTACGATAGCAGGTAGGCTGCTGGTGGGGCACTGCTTTTAGCTTTTCATCCATTGCTCGGTACCACCAGCACGGTCAGAGGAGTCTACCTCCCACCAAAGATTTTAAAACACGAAAAGTGATGACGTTTCTCAGGGGGTTTCCCGCATATTGCGATTGCTTGTGTTTTTTCACTGGATTTACCTTCGATTAGGTAATGCTGCGCCGGTTTGATATCAGCTCAGAAGAGATGGTCGAACAAACATCTTTTATGTAAATCGATTTGTCGCCCTGAAAAGGACGGTTTGTTTTGGGGGGGTTTGCAGAGAGATTGGGAGAAGCCTTAAGCCTTCTTCTCAGTCTTCTTTGGCAGCAGCACGGCCTGAATGTTGGGCAGCACACCACCTTGGGCAATGGTGACGCCGGACAACAGCTTGTTCAATTCCTCGTCGTTGCGGATGGCCAGCTGCAGATGACGCGGGATGATGCGAGTTTTCTTGTTGTCTCGGGCAGCGTTTCCTGCCAACTCCAACACTTCAGCGGCCAAGTATTCCATCACGGCGGCCAAATACACCGGTGCACCAGCACCGACGCGCTCGGCATAGTTGCCTTTGCGGAGCAGACGATGGATACGGCCAACCGGGAACTGCAGACCGGCACGGTTCGAGCGGGACTTTGCCTTTCCCTTCACTTTGCCTCCCTTGCCACGGCCAGACATTGTTGATAGCTTCGGTTTAGATGAGAGTGCGTTCGCAACGATGCTCACTGTTCGGAGAGTGCTTGTATTCTGAATGAAAATTTGAACAGGGTGCGATTAAATACCCCGAGTTATGCTGCCTGCACGCACTCAAGTCGAATACCCGAGAGTGATCCGAAAACCGGAATATAAACGAACCTGAGAGTCGTAGTTCTCTATCAGAAAGGTTTTGACTCTCCGTTAGTGAGCATCAGTGCGTGAATCGAAGCAAAATGGCCCCGAAAACCAGTGGAAAAGCCGCGAAGAAGTCTGGCAAAGCCCAGAAAAACATCTCCAAGTCGGACAAGAAGAAGAAAAGGAAGACCCGCAAGGAAAGCTACGCTATCTACATCTACAAGGTGTTGAAGCAAGTCCACCCGGATACCGGCATTTCGTCCAAGGCGATGAGCATCATGAACAGCTTCGTGAACGACATTTTCGAGCGCATCGCTGCCGAAGCATCCCGCTTGGCGCACTACAACAAGCGTTCGACGATCACGTCCCGCGAAATCCAAACGGCCGTCCGTCTGCTCCTGCCCGGTGAGCTGGCCAAGCACGCCGTGTCCGAAGGCACGAAGGCTGTCACCAAGTACACCAGCTCGAAGTAATTCGAAGCGTCGAAGCGCAGTTCGTTCGCATCTACCCAAACCGGTCCTTTTCAGGACCACAAAACGCATCCATACGAAAGATATATTTCTGCTTGACATTCCCTCTCACACGGTGGGCAAAAGATTAAAGTTTAAATAAAATAAAGCATAATTTTCGACGCGTTCATGTGAACCCGTGAGCGGAAAGCAAAGGGGCGCGGGTACAAAACACGAGTTGGCACGAGAAGAAGAATGTTCCGTGTCTCGCACAGTGTAACAGCATCGGAAGCACATCTTCTGACGATCGATCGCCAAACGGTCAATCGAAAACGCGTCTTTTGACTTTCTGGGCTGCCCCTTATTTCATTTTGCTTAACCGGCCGTCCAGGCCTGCCATTGCTGGCTTTCTTTGGCTTTATTTACCCGTCGGACAGAAAGTCGATCCTGTCGTGTGAAGATGGTGTGTTGCTCATCGCGTAAACAAACGTTTTTTCGACACACGCAGCTTTTGTTGTACCCGGATACGGTCACGGGCTCTCTGCACCGACCGGGCGACATAAACGCATACGAAATTGTTTCAATACCATCACCACTAACGAGCCACTACGGACGGAAGAAGGTACGGACAAATCGACACATATCTTTTTGGTTAACATTTGTGGTGGTCCTGAGAAGGACCGTTTGAGTGAAGCCCCTCGACGATCGATGGAAGAGGAGCCCCGGGGGGGATACGGGCGAAGATTTAGGCACGCTCTCCGCGGATGCGACGAGCCAGCTGAATGTCTTTCGGCATGATGGTGACGCGCTTCGCATGAATGGCGCACAAGTTGGTGTCCTCGAACAGGCCGACAAGGTACGCCTCGCTGGCCTCCTGCAGGGCCATCACGGCCGAGCTCTGGAAGCGCAGATCGGTCTTGAAGTCCTGGGCAATTTCACGCACCAGACGCTGGAAGGGCAGCTTGCGGATCAGCAGCTCGGTCGATTTCTGGTAGCGACGGATCTCACGCAGGGCTACGGTTCCCGGACGGTAACGATGCGGCTTCTTCACTCCTCCGGTGGCCGGGGCACTCTTGCGAGCAGCCTTGGTGGCCAGCTGCTTGCGCGGAGCCTTACCTCCGGTCGACTTACGGGCAGTTTGCTTCGTACGGGCCATTTCACTGGTTCGGCGGTTTTATTAGTGGAACGTAAAGACGTCTGTGTTGTGTCGACGATAGGTTCGGAATGTGGGTATGCGAGGCCAGATCGTCATTTTTATAACCTCGCTCCACGCACACACATACTCCGATTCGATCGTGTACCAGTGGTGTGAGAACGTGTGCGTGTGCTGCGGGTAAGTGTATAAAAGAGCGAAACATTGTGCGTAGCCTTATTGTTACTCGTGAACTCTTGCACAGTACGGTTGGTACACACGGTACGCATCGACATCGAAATGACTGGACGAGGAAAAGGAGGCAAAGGTCTGGGTAAAGGTGGAGCCAAGCGTCATCGCAAAGTGCTGCGCGACAACATCCAGGGCATCACCAAGCCGGCCATCCGCCGTCTGGCCCGCCGTGGAGGAGTGAAGCGTATCTCCGGTCTCATCTACGAAGAAACGCGTGGCGTGCTGAAAGTGTTCCTGGAGAATGTTATCCGCGATGCGGTCACCTATACCGAACACGCCAAGCGCAAAACCGTCACCGCGATGGACGTAGTGTACGCGCTGAAGCGCCAGGGTCGCACTCTGTACGGTTTCGGAGGTTAAACCCGCCAGCCGACGCACGTTCGACGCTCATCTCAACAAACGGTCCTTATCAGGACCACACATTCTTTGCATCAAAATATTCTTTCCTATGATTCCGATCGCTATGAAGTGTGTCGTTCAACGTAAGGTTGTGAGTCGAATCCTTAGCCTCATCTACCGTCTATGGGGTACAACTGTGTCCCGAGGTAAACGTATCACGCAGCCGAGCGTCTTCGAAGCCAAGAAGAAGAAGAAGAAGCGATGAGCATCGCGTCGATCCTGAGGACGGTTCAGCTACTGTGAGTGTGTCAATACTCCGTAGTATGATGGACGTGCTACGGTATTCGGGAATGTGTGTGATGGCACAAGAATCCGAAATTCAACTGTATTATGTAGTCATTTTATTGCAAAGCTAAAACATTGACCGTTTTAAAACCAATTGTGAAGCATTTCACACAATTGCTAGTCTTTTTTAAAACAAACATTAAATATTTCACGCATTTGGGCAGCGAGCTTAATTTATTTCATCCGAAAAATAGAAGAATTATCTGAAAATTATCGCTATACAAATTTTAGTTGGAGGCGACTCATAACGTTTCCATGGTAACATTATTTCCAACACCCTTGGATCAAGTTTTTAAGTGGAGCGTTTTGATTTCCCAGCTCTTCTTTAAACTGCTATCTTTCAACGCCTTCTATGATTCCCTCGCCAACAATTTATTTTTCCATGCATACTATGATTTTACCAAATGGAAGTTTTTTACACGGATCGACGTCCACAGACGCGCAATTTGTGAATGTTTTTATGTGTTGTCCTTGGGTATTCGCGCGTTTTCTTGCATTTTCAGTCGGATCCTTTACAAGATTTTCAAAAAGATTTTAATTTTGGTCGGTGATACAGAACGGTGAACGGTTTCTTAAACGACCTATTCGAGCCGTACCCCCGTACGCAGCACTCACTTCTTCTAAGAGGTCTGAACCTGCCATTTCTGGTTTTCTGTATCTTTATTTACCCGAAGCTGGATAGTCAGTCCTGAGTACGGGTGATTGATCCGGATGGGATTTTTGTCAGGTCCGATCGTGTGAAGATCGCTAGGGTCGCTACCATCAAACCACCGGGCCGCTCCAACGCTTCCAAGTGCCAAGTGAGCGACTCACTATCCTGATGAATACAAATCAAGGAAGACCAGAAATGGTCGTTCAATCCACGAAAATAGCAGCATTATTTTCTAAAACAATACCATGCTTTACAGTAGCTTATAAATATTTTAAAGTTAAAGTTTACTGCTTGATTCGCTGCAATTTTTCATGTTTTATTTTTCACTAAAAGAAATGCGAGATTGTTTCAGGAGTAATTGCTGTTGTTGTGCTATGTTGTTTACTTCTCAGTTTAAATAGAGAAATTTTTATCAAACCAGGTAACCGAGAAGATTTTTAGTAGGGTCAATATTTTTTTCAAATCCTCTGTATTTCAATAACCCATGACATAAGCACAACATCAAGAGATATTGGCCAGCAAATTCTGGGCCTTTTAACTTTATTTACCCGCAACCTGCATAGTTGTTCCTGGGAACGAGGGATTGGTTGGGTTGTAATTTTGTACCGGTCCTATCTAAAGAAGACTGGCGCCGCTACATCTGATTAAATGGCACCTTATGAAATTTAAACATGTGTGTGTCTGTTACTGGAAAGACATGACTCAAATATACTGTCTGTGAGGAAAAAGTTAGAAAAAAAAACATGGGAAATCTGTGGTACCTGAATGTGGATGGCTACTTAACCTTAGATATATCCAATCAGTTGCTTTTATCTGATTGTGAAAGACGTCGACTTTCGACGAAATTATGTGCGATGCCTACGAAAAGCATAAATGCATAGCAAGCAACTGGGGATCTGACGCAAAAATATTAAGAAGTGCTTCATTGTAATTTAGAATACTCATGTTAAAATGATATGTTGCATATGATCCAGATGGGAGCTGCACGCAAACACGACGTGACGTATATTGTTACGATACATTTCATTCGTGATAAATGACCAAGGTTCGGGACTTATCAACCACTAAGATCAATATATATATATATCAGACTAAGAGAAGAACGAAGTCATCAAGGCTCAAGGTCTGTTAAAACTAATAACAACAACAAAAGCTCAAAGCGACTTGGAATATGCTTTGCCAAATAGGTTTTTATGAGAGCCAAAGGGGCCCGAGGTGAGAAATTTGAGAATTTATTAAACTAAATAAAATAAAATTAACAACATCCTCCAATTGGGAAGAAAACCTCTTTTTAAAACATCTTTGAGTTTGCGTACACAACAAAATTCTGTTGCATAGCCCTGTAACCGGGCCGATTAGCTAGTCTGAAAAAAAATTATCTGAAAATGTTACAAAACGTAATGCGTAAATTAGTGGAAGTATAGAGATTAAATATTTCCAAAATGGGTGGGGGCTCGCGTTGCCATGCGTATTCAAATCAAAGGTCGGTTTTTTCCTTCTCGCACGTAATCCTGTGTGTGTGTGTGTGCATGCTGAGCTCGTGCCAAAAGTTATCAGGAAATGTGACCGCGTACACGGCGATCGGTACCGTTAGGTGGAAATTTCCACTAAAACGAGTCTCCTCTTGTCGCCACCGAGTGTGCGAGCGAGAGGGAGCATCGGTTGACAATTCGCAGAAATTTCGATCACCAATGCAGCACACAAATGAAGAGCGCACGCTTCGTTCGTGTGTCTGGCCGGCTAGTTTTAAGCAGCGCACCTATTTCTGCACCTACGTGTCGTACTAACTAGCGAAATATGTTTCTGTTTTAAGATCTAACATGAAATGTACCACCAATCCTGCATTTTTGTACGCATATACTGTATCTATTCTGAATTCACATACGTATCCTTCGTTGCTTTCACTGATTGTACGGTGATAATAGCATACGCAAATGGATATGTCTGTAGTGGAATTGCAAAAATGTGTGGCGACTTCATATTGCTTCGTGCTTTGAAACGATTGTGTGCGATTGTGTAGCGAGAGTAGTGAGACAGAACCACATTTGCGCGAATAGTAGTAGTAGTGGTGGTAGTTAGCGAGAGAGATCCACTTTCGGCACTCTCGTTCGTATGCTGAAGGTAATTAGTAACCGAATGTCCCGAGCTCGGCACAGTCCTCGTCGAACAGCCAACTGGAACAGTTGGTCCGCGCGCGTCGTCAATCCGGATGTATTAGTGTGTGTAAGTGCGTGTAGTGTTAAAAGTAGTGTTGAACAGGGGCCAATTTCAAGATGGCGCCGGCTCATTTTGTCGTCCTTCGCGAACCAGCAACATCGAGCATGTCGAGCATGAACAAAGAGTGCGACGCTTAGTCGAGAGACAGAGAGGTAAGAAGCAGTGCGCGTACGGCTAATCCTGCGCAGGATTGGCATTAAAAAGTGCGGGTGGTAAAATGGCGGAAGAAACGCACGTGTGTGTGTGTGTGTGAATGTGCGAAAAGCGCTTCGCGGGACGGTGCGTTAATCGCGACGGTGCCTCGCCCAGTGCGTCGGGCGGAGGGGCAGCGAAATCTTCCACGGGGTTCGCCCCAAAAATAATTGTTTTTATAAACATAGCTGTTGCTGCTGCTGCTGCTGGTGAAATGTGCGTATGCGTGTGCGCGGAAAGGACGATGGACAATCGCCAAATCGCGACGGTGTTTAGGTGCGTGGTGCGTCGGCCCATCCTGCGCAAGATTACCGCCAAAAAGGCGGCTTTTGCTGGTGAAATGCGTGCGTGAAACGATGCACGAACCGCGACGGCGCCCAGTGCGTGGGGCAGCGAAATCCTCCGCGGGGTTCGCTAAAAAAAAACTCTTTTAAAAAACAAAGTTGTTGTTGTTGTTGTTGCTGCTGCTGCTGCTGGTGAAATGTGCGTATGCGTGTGTGCGGAAAGGACGATGGACAATCCAAATCGCGACGGTGTTTCGGTGCGTGGTGCGTCGGCCCATCCTGCGCAGGATTATCGCCAAAAAGGCGGCTTTTGCTGGTGAAATGCGTGCGTGAAACGATGCACGAACCGCGACGGCGCCCAGTGCGTGGGGCAGCGAAATCCTCCGCGGAGTTCGCTAAAAAAAAACTCTTTTAAAAAACAAAGTTGTTGTTGTTGTTGTTGCTGCTGCTGCTGCTGCTGGTGAAATGTGCGTATGCGTGTGTTCGGAAAGAGGACAATGGACAATCCAAATCGCGACGGTGTTTCGGTGCGTGGTGCGTCGGCTGCGCAGGATTACCGCCAAAAAGGCGGCTTTTGCTGGTGAAATGCGTGCGTGAAACGATGCACGAACCGCGACGGCGCCCAGTGCGTGGGGCAGCGAAATCCTCCGCGGGGTTCGCTAAAAAAAAACTCTTTTAAAAAACAAAGTTGTTGTTGTTGTTGTTGCTGCTGCTGCTGCTGGTGAAATGTGCGTATGCGTGTGTTCGGAAAGAGGACAATGGACAATCCAAATCGCGACGATGTTTCGGTGCGTGGTGCGTCGTCCCATCCTGCGCAAGATTACCGCCAAAAAGGTGGCTTTTGCTGGTGAAATGCGTGCGTGAAACGATGCACGAACCGCGACGGCGCCCAGTGCGTGGGGCAGCGAAATCCTCCACGGGGTTCGCTAAAAAATACTCTTTTAAAAAACAAAGTTGTTGTTGTTGTTGTTGCTGCTGCTGCTGCTGGTGAAATGTGCTTGAGCGTGTGTTCGGAAAGAGGACAATGGACAATCCAAATCGCGACGGTGTTTCGGTGCGTGGTGCGTCGGCTGCGCAGGATTACCGCCAAAAAGGCGGCTTTTGCTGGTGAAATGCGTGCATGAAACGATGCACGAACCGCGACGGCGCCCAGTGCGTGGGGCAGCGAAATCCTCCGCGGGGTTCGCTAAAAAAATACTCTTTTAAAAAACAAAGTTGTTGTTGTTGTTGTTGCTGCTGCTGCTGCTGCTGGTGAAATGTGCGTATGCGTGTGTTCGGAAAGAGGACAATGGACAATCCAAATCGCGACGGTGTTTAGGTGCGTGGTGCGTCGGCTGCGCAGGATTACCGCCAAAAAGGCGGCTTTTGCTGGTGAAATGCGTGCGTGAAACGATGCACGAACCGCGACGGCGCCCAGTGCGTGGGGCAGCGAAATCCTCCGCGGGGTTCGCTAAAAAAATACTCTTTTAAAAAACAAAGTTGTTGTTGTTGTTGCTGCTGCTGCTGCTGCAAAGATCAGAGAAGCAGGGGCGGTGTAGTGAAGTGACTTGGTGTGTGGTGAAAATACTGTGCTGAGTGCACCGCAATTGCTTGAAAGGAGTGCGTGAAGCCGTGCGCTGCGCACTACTGAAGGTAAGATTGTGTTCCATATTCATTTGTATGCATGGTTTGGGGTTTCGTTGCTAGGGTCGATGATGTAGTGATCAGCGTTAAGCGTTCAGCCCGATGCATCGCAGTAGGCGTCGTGTTTATTTAGAAAATAAGAAATATCTGCCATTAGGGCTGCATACAGGTGGGCTAAAAATAGACTGAAATATTCGGTGCCCATTCGTGGGCTAGTTTGTTTCATTCGCATTGGGAAATTTCTTAACAATTGTTGAGCTTCAGACCCTCGACCAGGTACGGTACCTGCACAGGGCTCCTTTTGGGTGGAAAGTGGAAGTTATTTTTCCTTCGTAGGATCGGTCATTCCAGGTACGATAGCAGGTAGGCTGCTGGTGGGGCACTGCTTTTAGCTTTTCATCCATTGCTCGGTACCACCAGCACGGTCAGAGGAGTCTACCTCCCACCAAAGATTTTAAAACACGAAAAGTGATGACGTTTCTCAGGGGGTTTCCCGCATATTGCGATTGCTTGTGTTTTTTCACTGGATTTACCTTCGATTAGGTAATGCTGCGCCGGTTTGATATCAGCTCAGAAGAGATGGTCGAACAAACATCTTTTATGTAAATCGATTTGTCGCCCTGAAAAGGACGGTTTGTTTTGGGGGGGTTTGCAGAGAGATTGGGAGAAGCCTTAAGCCTTCTTCTCAGTCTTCTTTGGCAGCAGCACGGCCTGAATGTTGGGCAGCACACCACCTTGGGCAATGGTGACGCCGGACAACAGCTTGTTCAATTCCTCGTCGTTGCGGATGGCCAGCTGCAGATGACGCGGGATGATGCGAGTTTTCTTGTTGTCTCGGGCAGCGTTTCCTGCCAACTCCAACACTTCAGCGGCCAAGTATTCCATCACGGCGGCCAAATACACCGGTGCACCAGCACCGACGCGCTCGGCATAGTTGCCTTTGCGGAGCAGACGATGGATACGGCCAACCGGGAACTGCAGACCGGCACGGTTCGAGCGGGACTTTGCCTTTCCCTTCACTTTGCCTCCCTTGCCACGGCCAGACATTGTTGATAGCTTCGGTTTAGATGAGAGTGCGTTCGCAACGATGCTCACTGTTCGGAGAGTGCTTGTATTCTGAATGAAAATTTGAACAGGGTGCGATTAAATACCCCGAGTTATGCTGCCTGCACGCACTCAAGTCGAATACCCGAGAGTGATCCGAAAACCGGAATATAAACGAACCTGAGAGTCGTAGTTCTCTATCAGAAAGGTTTTGACTCTCCGTTAGTGAGCATCAGTGCGTGAATCGAAGCAAAATGGCCCCGAAAACCAGTGGAAAAGCCGCGAAGAAGTCTGGCAAAGCCCAGAAAAACATCTCCAAGTCGGACAAGAAGAAGAAAAGGAAGACCCGCAAGGAAAGCTACGCTATCTACATCTACAAGGTGTTGAAGCAAGTCCACCCGGATACCGGCATTTCGTCCAAGGCGATGAGCATCATGAACAGCTTCGTGAACGACATTTTCGAGCGCATCGCTGCCGAAGCATCCCGCTTGGCGCACTACAACAAGCGTTCGACGATCACGTCCCGCGAAATCCAAACGGCCGTCCGTCTGCTCCTGCCCGGTGAGCTGGCCAAGCACGCCGTGTCCGAAGGCACGAAGGCTGTCACCAAGTACACCAGCTCGAAGTAATTCGAAGCGTCGAAGCGCAGTTCGTTCGCATCTACCCAAACCGGTCCTTTTCAGGACCACAAAACGCATCCATACGAAAGATATATTTCTGCTTGACATTCCCTCTCACACGGTGGGCAAAAGATTAAAGTTTAAATAAAATAAAGCATAATTTTCGACGCGTTCATGTGAACCCGTGAGCGGAAAGCAAAGGGGCGCGGGTACAAAACACGAGTTGGCACGAGAAGAAGAATGTTCCGTGTCTCGCACAGTGTAACAGCATCGGAAGCACATCTTCTGACGATCGATCGCCAAACGGTCAATCGAAAACGCGTCTTTTGACTTTCTGGGCTGCCCCTTATTTCATTTTGCTTAACCGGCCGTCCAGGCCTGCCATTGCTGGCTTTCTTTGGCTTTATTTACCCGTCGGACAGAAAGTCGATCCTGTCGTGTGAAGATGGTGTGTTGCTCATCGCGTAAACAAACGTTTTTTCGACACACGCAGCTTTTGTTGTACCCGGATACGGTCACGGGCTCTCTGCACCGACCGGGCGACATAAACGCATACGAAATTGTTTCAATACCATCACCACTAACGAGCCACTACGGACGGAAGAAGGTACGGACAAATCGACACATATCTTTTTGGTTAACATTTGTGGTGGTCCTGAGAAGGACCGTTTGAGTGAAGCCCCTCGACGATCGATGGAAGAGGAGCCCCGGGGGGGATACGGGCGAAGATTTAGGCACGCTCTCCGCGGATGCGACGAGCCAGCTGAATGTCTTTCGGCATGATGGTGACGCGCTTCGCATGAATGGCGCACAAGTTGGTGTCCTCGAACAGGCCGACAAGGTACGCCTCGCTGGCCTCCTGCAGGGCCATCACGGCCGAGCTCTGGAAGCGCAGATCGGTCTTGAAGTCCTGGGCAATTTCACGCACCAGACGCTGGAAGGGCAGCTTGCGGATCAGCAGCTCGGTCGATTTCTGGTAGCGACGGATCTCACGCAGGGCTACGGTTCCCGGACGGTAACGATGCGGCTTCTTCACTCCTCCGGTGGCCGGGGCACTCTTGCGAGCAGCCTTGGTGGCCAGCTGCTTGCGCGGAGCCTTACCTCCGGTCGACTTACGGGCAGTTTGCTTCGTACGGGCCATTTCACTGGTTCGGCGGTTTTATTAGTGGAACGTAAAGACGTCTGTGTTGTGTCGACGATAGGTTCGGAATGTGGGTATGCGAGGCCAGATCGTCATTTTTATAACCTCGCTCCACGCACACACATACTCCGATTCGATCGTGTACCAGTGGTGTGAGAACGTGTGCGTGTGCTGCGGGTAAGTGTATAAAAGAGCGAAACATTGTGCGTAGCCTTATTGTTACTCGTGAACTCTTGCACAGTACGGTTGGTACACACGGTACGCATCGACATCGAAATGACTGGACGAGGAAAAGGAGGCAAAGGTCTGGGTAAAGGTGGAGCCAAGCGTCATCGCAAAGTGCTGCGCGACAACATCCAGGGCATCACCAAGCCGGCCATCCGCCGTCTGGCCCGCCGTGGAGGAGTGAAGCGTATCTCCGGTCTCATCTACGAAGAAACGCGTGGCGTGCTGAAAGTGTTCCTGGAGAATGTTATCCGCGATGCGGTCACCTATACCGAACACGCCAAGCGCAAAACCGTCACCGCGATGGACGTAGTGTACGCGCTGAAGCGCCAGGGTCGCACTCTGTACGGTTTCGGAGGTTAAACCCGCCAGCCGACGCACGTTCGACGCTCATCTCAACAAACGGTCCTTATCAGGACCACACATTCTTTGCATCAAAATATTCTTTCCTATGATTCCGATCGCTATGAAGTGTGTCGTTCAACGTAAGGTTGTGAGTCGAATCCTTAGCCTCATCTACCGTCTATGGGGTACAACTGTGTCCCGAGGTAAACGTATCACGCAGCCGAGCGTCTTCGAAGCCAAGAAGAAGAAGAAGAAGCGATGAGCATCGCGTCGATCCTGAGGACGGTTCAGCTACTGTGAGTGTGTCAATACTCCGTAGTATGATGGACGTGCTACGGTGTTCGGGAATGTGTGTGATGGCACAAGAATCCGAAATTCAACTGTATTATGTAGTCATTTTATTGCAAAGCTAAAACATTGACCGTTTTAAAACCAATTGTGAAGCATTTCACACAATTGCTAGTCTTTTTTAAAACAAACATTAAATATTTCACGCATTTGGGCAGCGAGCTTAATTTATTTCATCCGAAAAATAGAAGAATTATCTGAAAATTATCGCTATACAAATTTTAGTTGGAGGCGACTCATAACGTTTCCATGGTAACATTATTTCCAACACCCTTGGATCAAGTTTTTAAGTGGAGCGTTTTGATTTCCCAGCTCTTCTTTAAACTGCTATCTTTCAACGCCTTCTATGATTCCCTCGCCAACAATTTATTTTTCCATGCATACTATGATTTTACCAAATGGAAGTTTTTTACACGGATCGACGTCCACAGACGCGCAATTTGTGAATGTTTTTATGTGTTGTCCTTGGGTATTCGCGCGTTTTCTTGCATTTTCAGTCGGATCCTTTACAAGATTTTCAAAAAGATTTTAATTTTGGTCGGTGATACAGAACGGTGAACGGTTTCTTAAACGACCTATTCGAGCCGTACCCCCGTACGCAGCACTCACTTCTTCTAAGAGGTCTGAACCTGCCATTTCTGGTTTTCTGTATCTTTATTTACCCGAAGCTGGATAGTCAGTCCTGAGTACGGGTGATTGATCCGGATGGGATTTTTGTCAGGTCCGATCGTGTGAAGATCGCTAGGGTCGCTACCATCAAACCACCGGGCCGCTCCAACGCTTCCAAGTGCCAAGTGAGCGACTCACTATCCTGATGAATACAAATCAAGGAAGACCAGAAATGGTCGTTCAATCCACGAAAATAGCAGCATTATTTTCTAAAACAATACCATGCTTTACAGTAGCTTATAAATATTTTAAAGTTAAAGTTTACTGCTTGATTCGCTGCAATTTTTCATGTTTTATTTTTCACTAAAAGAAATGCGAGATTGTTTCAGGAGTAATTGCTGTTGTTGTGCTATGTTGTTTACTTCTCAGTTTAAATAGAGAAATTTTTATCAAACCAGGTAACCGAGAAGATTTTTAGTAGGGTCAATATTTTTTTCAAATCCTCTGTATTTCAATAACCCATGACATAAGCACAACATCAAGAGATATTGGCCAGCAAATTCTGGGCCTTTTAACTTTATTTACCCGCAACCTGCATAGTTGTTCCTGGGAACGAGGGATTGGTTGGGTTGTAATTTTGTACCGGTCCTATCTAAAGAAGACTGGCGCCGCTACATCTGATTAAATGGCACCTTATGAAATTTAAACATGTGTGTGTCTGTTACTGGAAAGACATGACTCAAATATACTGTCTGTGAGGAAAAAGTTAGAAAAAAAAACATGGGAAATCTGTGGTACCTGAATGTGGATGGCTACTTAACCTTAGATATATCCAATCAGTTGCTTTTATCTGATTGTGAAAGACGTCGACTTTCGACGAAATTATGTGCGATGCCTACGAAAAGCATAAATGCATAGCAAGCAACTGGGGATCTGACGCAAAAATATTAAGAAGTGCTTCATTGTAATTTAGAATACTCATGTTAAAATGATATGTTGCATATGATCCAGATGGGAGCTGCACGCAAACACGACGTGACGTATATTGTTACGATACATTTCATTCGTGATAAATGACCAAGGTTCGGGACTTATCAACCACTAAGATCAATATATATATATATCAGACTAAGAGAAGAACGAAGTCATCAAGGCTCAAGGTCTGTTAAAACTAATAACAACAACAAAAGCTCAAAGCGACTTGGAATATGCTTTGCCAAATAGGTTTTTATGAGAGCCAAAGGGGCCCGAGGTGAGAAATTTGAGAATTTATTAAACTAAATAAAATAAAATTAACAACATCCTCCAATTGGGAAGAAAACCTCTTTTTAAAACATCTTTGAGTTTGCGTACACAACAAAATTCTGTTGCATAGCCCTGTAACCGGGCCGATTAGCTAGTCTGAAAAAAAATTATCTGAAAATGTTACAAAACGTAATGCGTAAATTAGTGGAAGTATAGAGATTAAATATTTCCAAAATGGGTGGGGGCTCGCGTTGCCATGCGTATTCAAATCAAAGGTCGGTTTTTTCCTTCTCGCACGTAATCCTGTGTGTGTGTGTGTGCATGCTGAGCTCGTGCCAAAAGTTATCAGGAAATGTGACCGCGTACACGGCGATCGGTACCGTTAGGTGGAAATTTCCACTAAAACGAGTCTCCTCTTGTCGCCACCGAGTGTGCGAGCGAGAGGGAGCATCGGTTGACAATTCGCAGAAATTTCAGTCACCGATGCAGCACACAAATGAAGAGCGCACGCTTCGTTCGTGTGTCTGGCCGGCTAGTTTTAAGCAGCGCACCTATTTCTGCACCTACGTGTCGTACTAACTAGCGAAATATGTTTCTGTTTTAAGATCTAACATGAAATGTACCACCAATCCTGCATTTTTGTACGCATATACTGTATCTATTCTGAATTCACATACGTATCCTTCGTTGCTTTCACTGATTGTACGGTGATAATAGCATACGCAAATGGATATGTCTGTAGTGGAATTGCAAAAATGTGTGGCGACTTCATATTGCTTCGTGCTTTGAAACGATTGTGTGCGATTGTGTAGCGAGAGTAGTGAGACAGAACCACATTTGCGCGAATAGTAGTAGTAGTGGTGGTAGTTAGCGAGAGAGATCCACTTTCGGCACTCTCGTTCGTATGCTGAAGGTAATTAGTAACCGAATGTCCCGAGCTCGGCACAGTCCTCGTCGAACAGCCAACTGGAACAGTTGGTCCGCGCGCGTCGTCAATCCGGATGTATTAGTGTGTGTAAGTGCGTGTAGTGTTAAAAGTAGTGTTGAACAGGGGCCAATTTCAAGATGGCGCCGGCTCATTTTGTCGTCCTTCGCGAACCAGCAACATCGAGCATGTCGAGCATGAACAAAGAGTGCGACGCTTAGTCGAGAGACAGAGAGGTAAGAAGCAGTGCGCGTACGGCTAATCCTGCGCAGGATTGGCATTAAAAAGTGCGGGTGGTAAAATGGCGGAAGAAACGCACGTGTGTGTGTGTGTGTGAATGTGCGAAAAGCGCTTCGCGGGACGGTGCGTTAATCGCGACGGTGCCTCGCCCAGTGCGTCGGGCGGAGGGGCAGCGAAATCTTCCACGGGGTTCGCCCCAAAAATAATTGTTTTTATAAACATAGCTGTTGCTGCTGCTGCTGCTGGTGAAATGTGCGTATGCGTGTGCGCGGAAAGGACGATGGACAATCGCCAAATCGCGACGGTGTTTAGGTGCGTGGTGCGTCGGCCCATCCTGCGCAAGATTACCGCCAAAAAGGCGGCTTTTGCTGGTGAAATGCGTGCGTGAAACGATGCACGAACCGCGACGGCGCCCAGTGCGTGGGGCAGCGAAATCCTCCGCGGGGTTCGCTAAAAAAAAACTCTTTTAAAAAACAAAGTTGTTGTTGTTGTTGTTGCTGCTGCTGCTGCTGGTGAAATGTGCGTATGCGTGTGTGCGGAAAGGACGATGGACAATCCAAATCGCGACGGTGTTTCGGTGCGTGGTGCGTCGGCCCATCCTGCGCAGGATTATCGCCAAAAAGGCGGCTTTTGCTGGTGAAATGCGTGCGTGAAACGATGCACGAACCGCGACGGCGCCCAGTGCGTGGGGCAGCGAAATCCTCCGCGGAGTTCGCTAAAAAAAAACTCTTTTAAAAAACAAAGTTGTTGTTGTTGTTGTTGCTGCTGCTGCTGCTGGTGAAATGTGCGTATGCGTGTGTTCGGAAAGAGGACAATGGACAATCCAAATCGCGACGGTGTTTCGGTGCGTGGTGCGTCGGCTGCGCAGGATTACCGCCAAAAAGGCGGCTTTTGCTGGTGAAATGCGTGCGTGAAACGATGCACGAACCGCGACGGCGCCCAGTGCGTGGGGCAGCGAAATCCTCCGCGGGGTTCGCTAAAAAAAAACTCTTTTAAAAAACAAAGTTGTTGTTGTTGTTGTTGCTGCTGCTGCTGCTGGTGAAATGTGCGTATGCGTGTGTTCGGAAAGAGGACAATGGACAATCCAAATCGCGACGATGTTTCGGTGCGTGGTGCGTCGTCCCATCCTGCGCAAGATTACCGCCAAAAAGGTGGCTTTTGCTGGTGAAATGCGTGCGTGAAACGATGCACGAACCGCGACGGCGCCCAGTGCGTGGGGCAGCGAAATCCTCCACGGGGTTCGCTAAAAAATACTCTTTTAAAAAACAAAGTTGTTGTTGTTGTTGTTGCTGCTGCTGCTGCTGGTGAAATGTGCTTGAGCGTGTGTTCGGAAAGAGGACAATGGACAATCCAAATCGCGACGGTGTTTCGGTGCGTGGTGCGTCGGCTGCGCAGGATTACCGCCAAAAAGGCGGCTTTTGCTGGTGAAATGCGTGCATGAAACGATGCACGAACCGCGACGGCGCCCAGTGCGTGGGGCAGCGAAATCCTCCGCGGGGTTCGCTAAAAAAATACTCTTTTAAAAAACAAAGTTGTTGTTGTTGTTGTTGCTGCTGCTGCTGCTGCTGGTGAAATGTGCGTATGCGTGTGTTCGGAAAGAGGACAATGGACAATCCAAATCGCGACGGTGTTTAGGTGCGTGGTGCGTCGGCTGCGCAGGATTACCGCCAAAAAGGCGGCTTTTGCTGGTGAAATGCGTGCATGAAACGATGCACGAACCGCGACGGCGCCCAGTGCGTGGGGCAGCGAAATCCTCCGCGGGGTTCGCTAAAAAAATACTCTTTTAAAAAACAAAGTTGTTGTTGTTGTTGTTGCTGCTGCTGCTGCTGCTGGTGAAATGTGCGTATGCGTGTGTTCGGAAAGAGGACAATGGACAATCCAAATCGCGACGGTGTTTCGGTGCGTGGTGCGTCGGCTGCGCAGGATTACCGCCAAAAAGGCGGCTTTTGCTGGTGAAATGCGTGCATGAAACGATGCACGAACCGCGACGGCGCCCAGTGCGTGGGGCAGCGAAATCCTCCGCGGGGTTCGCTAAAAAAATACTCTTTTAAAAAACAAAGTTGTTGTTGTTGTTGTTGCTGCTGCTGCTGCTGCTGGTGAAATGTGCGTATGCGTGTGTTCGGAAAGAGGACAATGGACAATCCAAATCGCGACGGTGTTTAGGTGCGTGGTGCGTCGGCTGCGCAGGATTACCGCCAAAAAGGCGGCTTTTGCTGGTGAAATGCGTGCGTGAAACGATGCACGAACCGCGACGGCGCCCAGTGCGTGGGGCAGCGAAATCCTCCGCGGGGTTCGCTAAAAAAATACTCTTTTAAAAAACAAAGTTGTTGTTGTTGTTGCTGCTGCTGCTGCTGCAAAGATCAGAGAAGCAGGGGCGGTGTAGTGAAGTGACTTGGTGTGTGGTGAAAATACTGTGCTGAGTGCACCGCAATTGCTTGAAAGGAGTGCGTGAAGCCGTGCGCTGCGCACTACTGAAGGTAAGATTGTGTTCCATATTCATTTGTATGCATGGTTTGGGGTTTCGTTGCTAGGGTCGATGATGTAGTGATCAGCGTTAAGCGTTCAGCCCGATGCATCGCAGTAGGCGTCGTGTTTATTTAGAAAATAAGAAATATCTGCCATTAGGGCTGCATACAGGTGGGCTAAAAATAGACTGAAATATTCGGTGCCCATTCGTGGGCTAGTTTGTTTCATTCGCATTGGGAAATTTCTTAACAATTGTTGAGCTTCAGACCCTCGACCAGGTACGGTACCTGCACAGGGCTCCTTTTGGGTGGAAAGTGGAAGTTATTTTTCCTTCGTAGGATCGGTCATTCCAGGTACGATAGCAGGTAGGCTGCTGGTGGGGCACTGCTTTTAGCTTTTCATCCATTGCTCGGTACCACCAGCACGGTCAGAGGAGTCTACCTCCCACCAAAGATTTTAAAACACGAAAAGTGATGACGTTTCTCAGGGGGTTTCCCGCATATTGCGATTGCTTGTGTTTTTTCACTGGATTTACCTTCGATTAGGTAATGCTGCGCCGGTTTGATATCAGCTCAGAAGAGATGGTCGAACAAACATCTTTTATGTAAATCGATTTGTCGCCCTGAAAAGGACGGTTTGTTTTGGGGGGGTTTGCAGAGAGATTGGGAGAAGCCTTAAGCCTTCTTCTCAGTCTTCTTTGGCAGCAGCACGGCCTGAATGTTGGGCAGCACACCACCTTGGGCAATGGTGACGCCGGACAACAGCTTGTTCAATTCCTCGTCGTTGCGGATGGCCAGCTGCAGATGACGCGGGATGATGCGAGTTTTCTTGTTGTCTCGGGCAGCGTTTCCTGCCAACTCCAACACTTCAGCGGCCAAGTATTCCATCACGGCGGCCAAATACACCGGTGCACCAGCACCGACGCGCTCGGCATAGTTGCCTTTGCGGAGCAGACGATGGATACGGCCAACCGGGAACTGCAGACCGGCACGGTTCGAGCGGGACTTTGCCTTTCCCTTCACTTTGCCTCCCTTGCCACGGCCAGACATTGTTGATAGCTTCGGTTTAGATGAGAGTGCGTTCGCAACGATGCTCACTGTTCGGAGAGTGCTTGTATTCTGAATGAAAATTTGAACAGGGTGCGATTAAATACCCCGAGTTATGCTGCCTGCACGCACTCAAGTCGAATACCCGAGAGTGATCCGAAAACCGGAATATAAACGAACCTGAGAGTCGTAGTTCTCTATCAGAAAGGTTTTGACTCTCCGTTAGTGAGCATCAGTGCGTGAATCGAAGCAAAATGGCCCCGAAAACCAGTGGAAAAGCCGCGAAGAAGTCTGGCAAAGCCCAGAAAAACATCTCCAAGTCGGACAAGAAGAAGAAAAGGAAGACCCGCAAGGAAAGCTACGCTATCTACATCTACAAGGTGTTGAAGCAAGTCCACCCGGATACCGGCATTTCGTCCAAGGCGATGAGCATCATGAACAGCTTCGTGAACGACATTTTCGAGCGCATCGCTGCCGAAGCATCCCGCTTGGCGCACTACAACAAGCGTTCGACGATCACGTCCCGCGAAATCCAAACGGCCGTCCGTCTGCTCCTGCCCGGTGAGCTGGCCAAGCACGCCGTGTCCGAAGGCACGAAGGCTGTCACCAAGTACACCAGCTCGAAGTAATTCGAAGCGTCGAAGCGCAGTTCGTTCGCATCTACCCAAACCGGTCCTTTTCAGGACCACAAAACGCATCCATACGAAAGATATATTTCTGCTTGACATTCCCTCTCACACGGTGGGCAAAAGATTAAAGTTTAAATAAAATAAAGCATAATTTTCGACGCGTTCATGTGAACCCGTGAGCGGAAAGCAAAGGGGCGCGGGTACAAAACACGAGTTGGCACGAGAAGAAGAATGTTCCGTGTCTCGCACAGTGTAACAGCATCGGAAGCACATCTTCTGACGATCGATCGCCAAACGGTCAATCGAAAACGCGTCTTTTGACTTTCTGGGCTGCCCCTTATTTCATTTTGCTTAACCGGCCGTCCAGGCCTGCCATTGCTGGCTTTCTTTGGCTTTATTTACCCGTCGGACAGAAAGTCGATCCTGTCGTGTGAAGATGGTGTGTTGCTCATCGCGTAAACAAACGTTTTTTCGACACACGCAGCTTTTGTTGTACCCGGATACGGTCACGGGCTCTCTGCACCGACCGGGCGACATAAACGCATACGAAATTGTTTCAATACCATCACCACTAACGAGCCACTACGGACGGAAGAAGGTACGGACAAATCGACACATATCTTTTTGGTTAACATTTGTGGTGGTCCTGAGAAGGACCGTTTGAGTGAAGCCCCTCGACGATCGATGGAAGAGGAGCCCCGGGGGGGATACGGGCGAAGATTTAGGCACGCTCTCCGCGGATGCGACGAGCCAGCTGAATGTCTTTCGGCATGATGGTGACGCGCTTCGCATGAATGGCGCACAAGTTGGTGTCCTCGAACAGGCCGACAAGGTACGCCTCGCTGGCCTCCTGCAGGGCCATCACGGCCGAGCTCTGGAAGCGCAGATCGGTCTTGAAGTCCTGGGCAATTTCACGCACCAGACGCTGGAAGGGCAGCTTGCGGATCAGCAGCTCGGTCGATTTCTGGTAGCGACGGATCTCACGCAGGGCTACGGTTCCCGGACGGTAACGATGCGGCTTCTTCACTCCTCCGGTGGCCGGGGCACTCTTGCGAGCAGCCTTGGTGGCCAGCTGCTTGCGCGGAGCCTTACCTCCGGTCGACTTACGGGCAGTTTGCTTCGTACGGGCCATTTCACTGGTTCGGCGGTTTTATTAGTGGAACGTAAAGACGTCTGTGTTGTGTCGACGATAGGTTCGGAATGTGGGTATGCGAGGCCAGATCGTCATTTTTATAACCTCGCTCCACGCACACACATACTCCGATTCGATCGTGTACCAGTGGTGTGAGAACGTGTGCGTGTGCTGCGGGTAAGTGTATAAAAGAGCGAAACATTGTGCGTAGCCTTATTGTTACTCGTGAACTCTTGCACAGTACGGTTGGTACACACGGTACGCATCGACATCGAAATGACTGGACGAGGAAAAGGAGGCAAAGGTCTGGGTAAAGGTGGAGCCAAGCGTCATCGCAAAGTGCTGCGCGACAACATCCAGGGCATCACCAAGCCGGCCATCCGCCGTCTGGCCCGCCGTGGAGGAGTGAAGCGTATCTCCGGTCTCATCTACGAAGAAACGCGTGGCGTGCTGAAAGTGTTCCTGGAGAATGTTATCCGCGATGCGGTCACCTATACCGAACACGCCAAGCGCAAAACCGTCACCGCGATGGACGTAGTGTACGCGCTGAAGCGCCAGGGTCGCACTCTGTACGGTTTCGGAGGTTAAACCCGCCAGCCGACGCACGTTCGACGCTCATCTCAACAAACGGTCCTTATCAGGACCACACATTCTTTGCATCAAAATATTCTTTCCTATGATTCCGATCGCTATGAAGTGTGTCGTTCAACGTAAGGTTGTGAGTCGAATCCTTAGCCTCATCTACCGTCTATGGGGTACAACTGTGTCCCGAGGTAAACGTATCACGCAGCCGAGCGTCTTCGAAGCCAAGAAGAAGAAGAAGAAGCGATGAGCATCGCGTCGATCCTGAGGACGGTTCAGCTACTGTGAGTGTGTCAATACTCCGTAGTATGATGGACGTGCTACGGTGTTCGGGAATGTGTGTGATGGCACAAGAATCCGAAATTCAACTGTATTATGTAGTCATTTTATTGCAAAGCTAAAACATTGACCGTTTTAAAACCAATTGTGAAGCATTTCACACAATTGCTAGTCTTTTTTAAAACAAACATTAAATATTTCACGCATTTGGGCAGCGAGCTTAATTTATTTCATCCGAAAAATAGAAGAATTATCTGAAAATTATCGCTATACAAATTTTAGTTGGAGGCGACTCATAACGTTTCCATGGTAACATTATTTCCAACACCCTTGGATCAAGTTTTTAAGTGGAGCGTTTTGATTTCCCAGCTCTTCTTTAAACTGCTATCTTTCAACGCCTTCTATGATTCCCTCGCCAACAATTTATTTTTCCATGCATACTATGATTTTACCAAATGGAAGTTTTTTACACGGATCGACGTCCACAGACGCGCAATTTGTGAATGTTTTTATGTGTTGTCCTTGGGTATTCGCGCGTTTTCTTGCATTTTCAGTCGGATCCTTTACAAGATTTTCAAAAAGATTTTAATTTTGGTCGGTGATACAGAACGGTGAACGGTTTCTTAAACGACCTATTCGAGCCGTACCCCCGTACGCAGCACTCACTTCTTCTAAGAGGTCTGAACCTGCCATTTCTGGTTTTCTGTATCTTTATTTACCCGAAGCTGGATAGTCAGTCCTGAGTACGGGTGATTGATCCGGATGGGATTTTTGTCAGGTCCGATCGTGTGAAGATCGCTAGGGTCGCTACCATCAAACCACCGGGCCGCTCCAACGCTTCCAAGTGCCAAGTGAGCGACTCACTATCCTGATGAATACAAATCAAGGAAGACCAGAAATGGTCGTTCAATCCACGAAAATAGCAGCATTATTTTCTAAAACAATACCATGCTTTACAGTAGCTTATAAATATTTTAAAGTTAAAGTTTACTGCTTGATTCGCTGCAATTTTTCATGTTTTATTTTTCACTAAAAGAAATGCGAGATTGTTTCAGGAGTAATTGCTGTTGTTGTGCTATGTTGTTTACTTCTCAGTTTAAATAGAGAAATTTTTATCAAACCAGGTAACCGAGAAGATTTTTAGTAGGGTCAATATTTTTTTCAAATCCTCTGTATTTCAATAACCCATGACATAAGCACAACATCAAGAGATATTGGCCAGCAAATTCTGGGCCTTTTAACTTTATTTACCCGCAACCTGCATAGTTGTTCCTGGGAACGAGGGATTGGTTGGGTTGTAATTTTGTACCGGTCCTATCTAAAGAAGACTGGCGCCGCTACATCTGATTAAATGGCACCTTATGAAATTTAAACATGTGTGTGTCTGTTACTGGAAAGACATGACTCAAATATACTGTCTGTGAGGAAAAAGTTAGAAAAAAAAACATGGGAAATCTGTGGTACCTGAATGTGGATGGCTACTTAACCTTAGATATATCCAATCAGTTGCTTTTATCTGATTGTGAAAGACGTCGACTTTCGACGAAATTATGTGCGATGCCTACGAAAAGCATAAATGCATAGCAAGCAACTGGGGATCTGACGCAAAAATATTAAGAAGTGCTTCATTGTAATTTAGAATACTCATGTTAAAATGATATGTTGCATATGATCCAGATGGGAGCTGCACGCAAACACGACGTGACGTATATTGTTACGATACATTTCATTCGTGATAAATGACCAAGGTTAGGGACTTATCAACCACTAAGATCAATATATATATATATCAGACTAAGAGAAGAACGAAGTCATCAAGGCTCAAGGTCTGTTAAAACTAATAACAACAACAAAAGCTCAAAGCGACTTGGAATATGCTTTGCCAAATAGGTTTTTATGAGAGCCAAAGGGGCCCGAGGTGAGAAATTTGAGAATTTATTAAACTAAATAAAATAAAATTAACAACATCCTCCAATTGGGAAGAAAACCTCTTTTTAAAACATCTTTGAGTTTGCGTACACAACAAAATTCTGTTGCATAGCCCTGTAACCGGGCCGATTAGCTAGTCTGAAAAAAAATTATCTGAAAATGTTACAAAACGTAATGCGTAAATTAGTGGAAGTATAGAGATTAAATATTTCCAAAATGGGTGGGGGCTCGCGTTGCCATGCGTATTCAAATCAAAGGTCGGTTTTTTCCTTCTCGCACGTAATCCTGTGTGTGTGTGTGTGCATGCTGAGCTCGTGCCAAAAGTTATCAGGAAATGTGACCGCGTACACGGCGATCGGTACCGTTAGGTGGAAATTTCCACTAAAACGAGTCTCCTCTTGTCGCCACCGAGTGTGCGAGCGAGAGGGAGCATCGGTTGACAATTCGCAGAAATTTCAGTCACCGATGCAGCACACAAATGAAGAGCGCACGCTTCGTTCGTGTGTCTGGCCGGCTAGTTTTAAGCAGCGCACCTATTTCTGCACCTACGTGTCGTACTAACTAGCGAAATATGTTTCTGTTTTAAGATCTAACATGAAATGTACCACCAATCCTGCATTTTTGTACGCATATACTGTATCTATTCTGAATTCACATACGTATCCTTCGTTGCTTTCACTGATTGTACGGTGATAATAGCATACGCAAATGGATATGTCTGTAGTGGAATTGCAAAAATGTGTGGCGACTTCATATTGCTTCGTGCTTTGAAACGATTGTGTGCGATTGTGTAGCGAGAGTAGTGAGACAGAACCACATTTGCGCGAATAGTAGTAGTAGTGGTGGTAGTTAGCGAGAGAGATCCACTTTCGGCACTCTCGTTCGTATGCTGAAGGTAATTAGTAACCGAATGTCCCGAGCTCGGCACAGTCCTCGTCGAACAGCCAACTGGAACAGTTGGTCCGCGCGCGTCGTCAATCCGGATGTATTAGTGTGTGTAAGTGCGTGTAGTGTTAAAAGTAGTGTTGAACAGGGGCCAATTTCAAGATGGCGCCGGCTCATTTTGTCGTCCTTCGCGAACCAGCAACATCGAGCATGTCGAGCATGAACAAAGAGTGCGACGCTTAGTCGAGAGACAGAGAGGTAAGAAGCAGTGCGCGTACGGCTAATCCTGCGCAGGATTGGCATTAAAAAGTGCGGGTGGTAAAATGGCGGAAGAAACGCACGTGTGTGTGTGTGTGTGAATGTGCGAAAAGCGCTTCGCGGGACGGTGCGTTAATCGCGACGGTGCCTCGCCCAGTGCGTCGGGCGGAGGGGCAGCGAAATCTTCCACGGGGTTCGCCCCAAAAATAATTGTTTTTATAAACATAGCTGTTGCTGCTGCTGCTGCTGGTGAAATGTGCGTATGCGTGTGCGCGGAAAGGACGATGGACAATCGCCAAATCGCGACGGTGTTTAGGTGCGTGGTGCGTCGGCCCATCCTGCGCAAGATTACCGCCAAAAAGGCGGCTTTTGCTGGTGAAATGCGTGCGTGAAACGATGCACGAACCGCGACGGCGCCCAGTGCGTGGGGCAGCGAAATCCTCCGCGGGGTTCGCTAAAAAAAAACTCTTTTAAAAAACAAAGTTGTTGTTGTTGTTGTTGCTGCTGCTGCTGCTGGTGAAATGTGCGTATGCGTGTGTGCGGAAAGGACGATGGACAATCCAAATCGCGACGGTGTTTCGGTGCGTGGTGCGTCGGCCCATCCTGCGCAGGATTATCGCCAAAAAGGCGGCTTTTGCTGGTGAAATGCGTGCGTGAAACGATGCACGAACCGCGACGGCGCCCAGTGCGTGGGGCAGCGAAATCCTCCGCGGAGTTCGCTAAAAAAAAACTCTTTTAAAAAACAAAGTTGTTGTTGTTGTTGTTGCTGCTGCTGCTGCTGGTGAAATGTGCGTATGCGTGTGTTCGGAAAGAGGACAATGGACAATCCAAATCGCGACGGTGTTTCGGTGCGTGGTGCGTCGGCTGCGCAGGATTACCGCCAAAAAGGCGGCTTTTGCTGGTGAAATGCGTGCGTGAAACGATGCACGAACCGCGACGGCGCCCAGTGCGTGGGGCAGCGAAATCCTCCGCGGGGTTCGCTAAAAAAAAACTCTTTTAAAAAACAAAGTTGTTGTTGTTGTTGTTGCTGCTGCTGCTGCTGGTGAAATGTGCGTATGCGTGTGTTCGGAAAGAGGACAATGGACAATCCAAATCGCGACGATGTTTCGGTGCGTGGTGCGTCGTCCCATCCTGCGCAAGATTACCGCCAAAAAGGTGGCTTTTGCTGGTGAAATGCGTGCGTGAAACGATGCACGAACCGCGACGGCGCCCAGTGCGTGGGGCAGCGAAATCCTCCACGGGGTTCGCTAAAAAATACTCTTTTAAAAAACAAAGTTGTTGTTGTTGTTGTTGCTGCTGCTGCTGCTGGTGAAATGTGCTTGAGCGTGTGTTCGGAAAGAGGACAATGGACAATCCAAATCGCGACGGTGTTTCGGTGCGTGGTGCGTCGGCTGCGCAGGATTACCGCCAAAAAGGCGGCTTTTGCTGGTGAAATGCGTGCATGAAACGATGCACGAACCGCGACGGCGCCCAGTGCGTGGGGCAGCGAAATCCTCCGCGGGGTTCGCTAAAAAAATACTCTTTTAAAAAACAAAGTTGTTGTTGTTGTTGTTGCTGCTGCTGCTGCTGCTGGTGAAATGTGCGTATGCGTGTGTTCGGAAAGAGGACAATGGACAATCCAAATCGCGACGGTGTTTAGGTGCGTGGTGCGTCGGCTGCGCAGGATTACCGCCAAAAAGGCGGCTTTTGCTGGTGAAATGCGTGCGTGAAACGATGCACGAACCGCGACGGCGCCCAGTGCGTGGGGCAGCGAAATCCTCCGCGGGGTTCGCTAAAAAAATACTCTTTTAAAAAACAAAGTTGTTGTTGTTGTTGTTGCTGCTGCTGCTGCAAAGATCAGAGAAGCAGGGGCGGTGTAGTGAAGTGACTTGGTGTGTGGTGAAAATACTGTGCTGAGTGCACCGCAATTGCTTGAAAGGAGTGCGTGAAGCCGTGCGCTGCGCACTACTGAAGGTAAGATTGTGTTCCATATTCATTTGTATGCATGGTTTGGGGTTTCGTTGCTAGGGTCGATGATGTAGTGATCAGCGTTAAGCGTTCAGCCCGATGCATCGCAGTAGGCGTCGTGTTTATTTAGAAAATAAGAAATATCTGCCATTAGGGCTGCATACAGGTGGGCTAAAAATAGACTGAAATATTCGGTGCCCATTCGTGGGCTAGTTTGTTTCATTCGCATTGGGAAATTTCTTAACAATTGTTGAGCTTCAGACCCTCGACCAGGTACGGTACCTGCACAGGGCTCCTTTTGGGTGGAAAGTGGAAGTTATTTTTCCTTCGTAGGATCGGTCATTCCAGGTACGATAGCAGGTAGGCTGCTGGTGGGGCACTGCTTTTAGCTTTTCATCCATTGCTCGGTACCACCAGCACGGTCAGAGGAGTCTACCTCCCACCAAAGATTTTAAAACACGAAAAGTGATGACGTTTCTCAGGGGGTTTCCCGCATATTGCGATTGCTTGTGTTTTTTCACTGGATTTACCTTCGATTAGGTAATGCTGCGCCGGTTTGATATCAGCTCAGAAGAGATGGTCGAACAAACATCTTTTATGTAAATCGATTTGTCGCCCTGAAAAGGACGGTTTGTTTTGGGGGGGTTTGCAGAGAGATTGGGAGAAGCCTTAAGCCTTCTTCTCAGTCTTCTTTGGCAGCAGCACGGCCTGAATGTTGGGCAGCACACCACCTTGGGCAATGGTGACGCCGGACAACAGCTTGTTCAATTCCTCGTCGTTGCGGATGGCCAGCTGCAGATGACGCGGGATGATGCGAGTTTTCTTGTTGTCTCGGGCAGCGTTTCCTGCCAACTCCAACACTTCAGCGGCCAAGTATTCCATCACGGCGGCCAAATACACCGGTGCACCAGCACCGACGCGCTCGGCATAGTTGCCTTTGCGGAGCAGACGATGGATACGGCCAACCGGGAACTGCAGACCGGCACGGTTCGAGCGGGACTTTGCCTTTCCCTTCACTTTGCCTCCCTTGCCACGGCCAGACATTGTTGATAGCTTCGGTTTAGATGAGAGTGCGTTCGCAACGATGCTCACTGTTCGGAGAGTGCTTGTATTCTGAATGAAAATTTGAACAGGGTGCGATTAAATACCCCGAGTTATGCTGCCTGCACGCACTCAAGTCGAATACCCGAGAGTGATCCGAAAACCGGAATATAAACGAACCTGAGAGTCGTAGTTCTCTATCAGAAAGGTTTTGACCAGTCTTGGTTTGGATTCCGACGCGGACAGACGTAGTTTGCTAACCGAATCCCTCGTGCAGACAATTACTTCCATTGTTCCCCAAAGTGCGCAGAAGGAGAAGCAGCGCAGAGAGCAATAAGCATAGAGCGCAGAAGGAGAAGTAGCGTAGAGAGCAATAAGCATAGGAGTGAGACGCTGTTTCCGACTTCCGGTCACGGATTGAAGTGTATTGGTGAGTGGTAGGCATAGCGTGGAGATTTTTGTATTGTGTGAATTCGTGGAAGACATTCATTTACCTGATTGAAACGAAAGAATAAATTCAGGGTCCTACCTATGTCAGGACCCCCCGCTCCCTCCTGGGATCCTCCCCCTGCCCTGAGCAGGAGGGAAAGACAAGTTCCAACATGGTTAGACGGGGAAAGCGGAGAGCTAAAATTTTTAGTTCTCGAAGCTTGTGAGGGTTCGTTGCTACCGCGTAATCCATTCATTATCGGAAAGAGCATTTCAAACGCAACTGGTCCTCTTAAAGAACCAGGTCAGTTTTTGAACAATGGGGAAAAAATCCTCCTTAAAACGCGTAATTCCTCCCAATACATGAAGCTTCAAACACTCTCAGAATTGATCGACGGAACGAAAATTAAAATCACACCCCACACCACGTTAAACTCTGTTCAATGCGTCATTTTCTCTCCCGATCTTAACGAACTTTCGGAACAAGATATCCTGGATAACCTTAAAGATCAGAAAGTCACATTCGTAAAAAGATTTACCCGAACCGTCAACAATGCAAAAGTAAACACCAACTCCTACCTACTGCGTGTAGAAGGAGCCAAAATTCCGGAATATATACGCCTTGGAGTTATACAGATACGCACAAAACCGTTTTACCCTAGACCGATGCTCTGCTATAACTGTGCCAACTTTGGTCATACGAAAATCAGATGCAAAAATGGCCAAGTTTGCTCCAAGTGTAGCATGCCAGCTCATGGGGAATGTTCTAGCGATCTTCGCTGCCTGAACTGCAAGGGTGATCATCACTCTTTCTCCCGGGACTGCCCTGCGTATATCCTCGAAGAAAAGATTATACGGTATAAAACTGACACAAACTGCTCCTACATTCAAGCACGTAGAGCTATTGTGAACGAAACAAATATTCATAGCAAAGTTCAACAAAGAATTACTTACGCACAAGCTACTCAAAACAGCGACAACCAAAACGAAATAATTAAGCAGCTTAAAGAAACAATTGAAACTTCCAACAAAATTAACGAAGAACTCCGCAAAACCATTGCTGAGATGAACAGTAGAATAGTACAACAAGAAAATATAATCAAAAGTCTAATTGCAACTCAAAATCAAAGCTCATCGGAAAATGAGAGCAATGATGATATGGAATCGACCGACACCGACAGCGTTGTCACATCTGTGTCAACCACCAAAACCCCCAACCGCAAACGTCAACACAAAGAAAACTCCTCCTCTTCTCTGGATGATACAGAACCATCCAACAACCCTTCCACCCAAATCCCAAATAACCCCCCCTCCGCCAACACCCCTCCCATCCCCTCTTCCAATCCCAACCCCTTGCCTTCACAAACGGGAAAGGCAAAAAGGTCCAAAAGAAAGAAGTAATATCCATCTTCCTTCCACTTAGCAACTTGATTTCTCTATTTCTTATCACGCAGTTATAACCTTTTCTCTTAACTTCCATGGGTTCACAAATAATCCCCAATAATAATTTCCAAACTTTTGGTATTTCATGGAACATCAGAGGAATGAAAAACAATCTGAATGATCTACAGCTTCTTATTACTAAAATCGCTCCTCCGATTATAGCTTTACAAGAAGTGAACAAACCTCCCTTGCTTAATCACTCCCCTTTTAACTTATATAACTGGTCTTTCAAACTATCAAATAACCCATATCACAATGTTGCTATTGGAACCCTAAAAAACATTCCATTCACTCCTCTGAACATTAACTCTGACCTCCCGCTCATAGCAATAAATATCAAAATACCTTTAGATATAACGGTAGTCAGCATTTACATTCCCAACATGCTTACCGATTCAACCGTCACCACAGCTTTCAACAATATCCTTAATCAGCTTTCCCATCCCCTAATTATTTTAGGTGATCTTAACGCTCAACACTCCCAATGGGGTGGACTCCAAGATCATTACCGAGCCAAACATCTCATCAACCTTTTCCCTTTACATGACCTTACTCCTATCCATAACCCCATACCCACACGCATTAATCCTTCCACCGGAGCAGGATCTATGATAGATCACTGTATTGTTTCAACTTCCCTTTTATCACAATTTTCGCTTCACATTCACCCAGACCCACATGGTAGCGACCATCGACCTCTACAAATCAATAGTGCCTTTCTCCTCCCCAAAATACAAAATAGGCCACGCTGGAAGTACGAAGAAGCCGACTGGGCCGCTTATCAATCAATTTTTCTCAAAAATCTCAACCCCCTTATTCCTCCTTCTGAACCCTACCTTATCTCCCTCATCAACAAAGCCGCTTTTAAAGCTATCCCCAAAACATCTGGACTACCTGGCAAAAGAAGTGTTCACTGGTGGAACAAAAAAGTCGCAATAGTCATAAAAAATAGACGAAAAGCTCTTAGAGCATTTAGACAAGCCCACAAAAGAAACAATCATCTGTTCATTCCCACCCTTGCAGAAGAATACAGAATAGCCAACCTAATAGCCAAGGAAGAAATTAAAAAAGCCAAACGTGAGTCTTGGCACAAATTTGTTTCTGAGCTTAATCCTTCCATTTCAAATAATGATATGTGGAAAAAAGTCCACATTTTAACTGGCAAAAAACGTTACGAACCACACATCACACTTAAAATAGACAATAATGTATTACCCCCGGAACAAACACCGGAATATTTTGCCGATCACTTTCACAAAATTTCTGCCACCCAAAACTACCCCGATAACTTTCTCAGACATAAGAACACTACAGAACAAATCAAAATTAAATTCAACAATAGCCCTGACCTGAAATATAACAAACCTTTTTCCTTGGCTGAACTCAACTGGGCCCTTAGCCAATGCAAAGGAAAATCCGCTGGTCCTGACTCCATTGGATACCCCCTCCTAAAAAACCTTCCCTCAGAAGGCATGTCAATCCTCCTGCATATCTACAATAGTATTTGGTCCTCTGGTAAAATTCCCTCACACTGGAAAAATAGTTTCATTATTCCCATACCTAAACCCAACAAAAACAAACACGACATTGACAGCTACCGACCTATCTCCCTACTCAATTGCATTGGAAAGGTTTTAGAGAGAATGGTCAACCGTCGCCTTACTCTTGTACTTGAAGAAGACAAGCTCCTCAGTTCACACCAACATGCCTTCCGCAGTGGACTAGGCACTGAAACTTATTTCGGCATTTTAGAGGAACATCTCTCTAAGGTCGAAACCAATAAACACCATCTGGACATTGGTATTATTGACCTCGAAAAAGCGTTTGACAGGACCTGGAGGTACAGCATTCTCGAGCAACTGGGCAGATGGGGTTTCGGAGGAAACCTCGTTGCATACCTTCAGGATTTTTTGACCGATCGGACTTTCCAAGTCATAATTGGCAATAACCTATCGAATAGGAAAAATCTGGAAAACGGAGTCCCCCAAGGAGCCATACTCTCCCCTACCCTGTTCCTAATCAGTATTGAGTCCCTCCTTCTTTCCATTCCCACCGAAATTACTACATTATTATACGCTGACGACATTATACTCATCTCAAGCCATAGTTCGATAGCACAATCCAAACTCCTACTCCAATCCGGTTTGAACAAACTTCTACAGTGGTCCAGATGGACCGGTTACAATATATCCTACAAAAAATGCAAAACCCTTCATATATGCCAACACCACACCCACAAAAAACCTATTTTCCAATTGAACAAACAGAACATAGCAAACCCATCTTCCGCAACTATTCTTGGAGTTATCTTTGACCGCAATCTCACATTCTCAAACCATATCACTCTTCTTAAGAAATCATTAGCTACGAAAACAAACCTCTTTGTCATGCTTAGCACAGGTTATAGCAGAGCAACACGCAATATCCTACTCAAAATTTTGAACTCTTGGATACTCCCCAAAATTCTATACGGTATCGGTATCACTTCCTTGGGCAAAGACAAAATTGTTCAATCCATAGCTCCAGCATATCACACATTAGTCCGATTAGCTTCCGGCGCTTTTAAAACCAGCCCCATTGATTCCATCATTTGTGAAAGTGGACTTCTTCCATTTCACCTTCTGATTACACAAAAAATAGCATCAATAGCAATCCGACTCTTAGAGAAAAATATCCCGGCAAATAACTTCATCTTACGCGCTAGCACCGAGCTTCACACCCATACAGGAACTACCATCCCGAATATCAAAAGTCTACTTCACCTTTACCATAAGCCATGGAACACTATACCACCACAAATAGACTGGTATTTCAAGAATAAACTGAAAGCCAAATGCAATTCCACACTTGCAAAGCAACACTTCCACCATCTTATAAACACCAAATACAACAAACACAAACACATCTATACCGATGGTTCTGTCAGCCAACATTCTGCAGGTTATGGAATTTACTGCACGAATAAAAACATATCACATAAGCTTCCTGATCACACGTCTATCTTCACATCAGAAGCTATAGCCATCATAACAGCAATAGAGCAATGTGCTCAAACCGACTCACAAAACATCATATTCACTGACAGTGCTAGTGTCCTTCAAGCCATAGAAAACCACTCTTGCCGTGATCCTTACATACAAACCATCCTCCATAAACTTCAAAACTGCACCAATCTAACCCTGTGTTGGATTCCAGGACACTCCGGTATAAGAGGAAATGAAAGAGCCGACGAACTGGCAAACAATGGAAGAAATAAAACTCTATGCAGCGAAAATATTCTCACCAAAAGAGATGCGCTAAAACTAATCTCTCTTACAATAAATAACAAATGGGAACAAACATGGAATCATAACAACACTAGATTCCTAAGGCTCATCAAACAGAATATAGCGGCTTGGCCCGATTCTCCACATTGCAAGGAACAACGCGTACTCACGCGCCTTCGTATAGGCCACACAAACCTTACCCACGTACACCGGATCACCAAGTCATCGCCACCACTTTGTCAATATTGCGGAGTATTTATCACCGTACAACATCTTCTAAAAGACTGTCTTGGCTACTCTGATATCCGCTCCTCCTGCAAACTCAGCTACAACATTGACACCATATTATCACCAGACAATGATAAAAAACTCATTAAGTTCCTGAAAATCACCAATCTGTTCCACCAAATCTAACCAAAATCCACTGAAAAGAGACGAAAGAATCCCTCAGGGATCAAAGTCTCTATAAGCCATATAACAACAACAGAAAGGTTTTGACTCTCCGTTAGTGAGCATCAGTGCGTGAATCGAAGCAAAATGGCCCCGAAAACCAGTGGAAAAGCCGCGAAGAAGTCTGGCAAAGCCCAGAAAAACATCTCCAAGTCGGACAAGAAGAAGAAAAGGAAGACCCGCAAGGAAAGCTACGCTATCTACATCTACAAGGTGTTGAAGCAAGTCCACCCGGATACCGGCATTTCGTCCAAGGCGATGAGCATCATGAACAGCTTCGTGAACGACATTTTCGAGCGCATCGCTGCCGAAGCATCCCGCTTGGCGCACTACAACAAGCGTTCGACGATCACGTCCCGCGAAATCCAAACGGCCGTCCGTCTGCTCCTGCCCGGTGAGCTGGCCAAGCACGCCGTGTCCGAAGGCACGAAGGCTGTCACCAAGTACACCAGCTCGAAGTAATTCGAAGCGTCGAAGCGCAGTTCGTTCGCATCTACCCAAACCGGTCCTTTTCAGGACCACAAAACGCATCCATACGAAAGATATATTTCTGCTTGACATTCCCTCTCACACGGTGGGCAAAAGATTAAAGTTTAAATAAAATAAAGCATAATTTTCGACGCGTTCATGTGAACCCGTGAGCGGAAAGCAAAGGGGCGCGGGTACAAAACACGAGTTGGCACGAGAAGAAGAATGTTCCGTGTCTCGCACAGTGTAACAGCATCGGAAGCACATCTTCTGACGATCGATCGCCAAACGGTCAATCGAAAACGCGTCTTTTGACTTTCTGGGCTGCCCCTTATTTCATTTTGCTTAACCGGCCGTCCAGGCCTGCCATTGCTGGCTTTCTTTGGCTTTATTTACCCGTCGGACAGAAAGTCGATCCTGTCGTGTGAAGATGGTGTGTTGCTCATCGCGTAAACAAACGTTTTTTCGACACACGCAGCTTTTGTTGTACCCGGATACGGTCACGGGCTCTCTGCACCGACCGGGCGACATAAACGCATACGAAATTGTTTCAATACCATCACCACTAACGAGCCACTACGGACGGAAGAAGGTACGGACAAATCGACACATATCTTTTTGGTTAACATTTGTGGTGGTCCTGAGAAGGACCGTTTGAGTGAAGCCCCTCGACGATCGATGGAAGAGGAGCCCCGGGGGGGATACGGGCGAAGATTTAGGCACGCTCTCCGCGGATGCGACGAGCCAGCTGAATGTCTTTCGGCATGATGGTGACGCGCTTCGCATGAATGGCGCACAAGTTGGTGTCCTCGAACAGGCCGACAAGGTACGCCTCGCTGGCCTCCTGCAGGGCCATCACGGCCGAGCTCTGGAAGCGCAGATCGGTCTTGAAGTCCTGGGCAATTTCACGCACCAGACGCTGGAAGGGCAGCTTGCGGATCAGCAGCTCGGTCGATTTCTGGTAGCGACGGATCTCACGCAGGGCTACGGTTCCCGGACGGTAACGATGCGGCTTCTTCACTCCTCCGGTGGCCGGGGCACTCTTGCGAGCAGCCTTGGTGGCCAGCTGCTTGCGCGGAGCCTTACCTCCGGTCGACTTACGGGCAGTTTGCTTCGTACGGGCCATTTCACTGGTTCGGCGGTTTTATTAGTGGAACGTAAAGACGTCTGTGTTGTGTCGACGATAGGTTCGGAATGTGGGTATGCGAGGCCAGATCGTCATTTTTATAACCTCGCTCCACGCACACACATACTCCGATTCGATCGTGTACCAGTGGTGTGAGAACGTGTGCGTGTGCTGCGGGTAAGTGTATAAAAGAGCGAAACATTGTGCGTAGCCTTATTGTTACTCGTGAACTCTTGCACAGTACGGTTGGTACACACGGTACGCATCGACATCGAAATGACTGGACGAGGAAAAGGAGGCAAAGGTCTGGGTAAAGGTGGAGCCAAGCGTCATCGCAAAGTGCTGCGCGACAACATCCAGGGCATCACCAAGCCGGCCATCCGCCGTCTGGCCCGCCGTGGAGGAGTGAAGCGTATCTCCGGTCTCATCTACGAAGAAACGCGTGGCGTGCTGAAAGTGTTCCTGGAGAATGTTATCCGCGATGCGGTCACCTATACCGAACACGCCAAGCGCAAAACCGTCACCGCGATGGACGTAGTGTACGCGCTGAAGCGCCAGGGTCGCACTCTGTACGGTTTCGGAGGTTAAACCCGCCAGCCGACGCACGTTCGACGCTCATCTCAACAAACGGTCCTTATCAGGACCACACATTCTTTGCATCAAAATATTCTTTCCTATGATTCCGATCGCTATGAAGTGTGTCGTTCAACGTAAGGTTGTGAGTCGAATCCTTAGCCTCATCTACCGTCTATGGGGTACAACTGTGTCCCGAGGTAAACGTATCACGCAGCCGAGCGTCTTCGAAGCCAAGAAGAAGAAGAAGAAGCGATGAGCATCGCGTCGATCCTGAGGACGGTTCAGCTACTGTGAGTGTGTCAATACTCCGTAGTATGATGGACGTGCTACGGTATTCGGGAATGTGTGTGATGGCACAAGAATCCGAAATTCAACTGTATTATGTAGTCATTTTATTGCAAAGCTAAAACATTGACCGTTTTAAAACCAATTGTGAAGCATTTCACACAATTGCTAGTCTTTTTTAAAACAAACATTAAATATTTCACGCATTTGGGCAGCGAGCTTAATTTATTTCATCCGAAAAATAGAAGAATTATCTGAAAATTATCGCTATACAAATTTTAGTTGGAGGCGACTCATAACGTTTCCATGGTAACATTATTTCCAACACCCTTGGATCAAGTTTTTAAGTGGAGCGTTTTGATTTCCCAGCTCTTCTTTAAACTGCTATCTTTCAACGCCTTCTATGATTCCCTCGCCAACAATTTATTTTTCCATGCATACTATGATTTTACCAAATGGAAGTTTTTTACACGGATCGACGTCCACAGACGCGCAATTTGTGAATGTTTTTATGTGTTGTCCTTGGGTATTCGCGCGTTTTCTTGCATTTTCAGTCGGATCCTTTACAAGATTTTCAAAAAGATTTTAATTTTGGTCGGTGATACAGAACGGTGAACGGTTTCTTAAACGACCTATTCGAGCCGTACCCCCGTACGCAGCACTCACTTCTTCTAAGAGGTCTGAACCTGCCATTTCTGGTTTTCTGTATCTTTATTTACCCGAAGCTGGATAGTCAGTCCTGAGTACGGGTGATTGATCCGGATGGGATTTTTGTCAGGTCCGATCGTGTGAAGATCGCTAGGGTCGCTACCATCAAACCACCGGGCCGCTCCAACGCTTCCAAGTGCCAAGTGAGCGACTCACTATCCTGATGAATACAAATCAAGGAAGACCAGAAATGGTCGTTCAATCCACGAAAATAGCAGCATTATTTTCTAAAACAATACCATGCTTTACAGTAGCTTATAAATATTTTAAAGTTAAAGTTTACTGCTTGATTCGCTGCAATTTTTCATGTTTTATTTTTCACTAAAAGAAATGCGAGATTGTTTCAGGAGTAATTGCTGTTGTTGTGCTATGTTGTTTACTTCTCAGTTTAAATAGAGAAATTTTTATCAAACCAGGTAACCGAGAAGATTTTTAGTAGGGTCAATATTTTTTTCAAATCCTCTGTATTTCAATAACCCATGACATAAGCACAACATCAAGAGATATTGGCCAGCAAATTCTGGGCCTTTTAACTTTATTTACCCGCAACCTGCATAGTTGTTCCTGGGAACGAGGGATTGGTTGGGTTGTAATTTTGTACCGGTCCTATCTAAAGAAGACTGGCGCCGCTACATCTGATTAAATGGCACCTTATGAAATTTAAACATGTGTGTGTCTGTTACTGGAAAGACATGACTCAAATATACTGTCTGTGAGGAAAAAGTTAGAAAAAAAAACATGGGAAATCTGTGGTACCTGAATGTGGATGGCTACTTAACCTTAGATATATCCAATCAGTTGCTTTTATCTGATTGTGAAAGACGTCGACTTTCGACGAAATTATGTGCGATGCCTACGAAAAGCATAAATGCATAGCAAGCAACTGGGGATCTGACGCAAAAATATTAAGAAGTGCTTCATTGTAATTTAGAATACTCATGTTAAAATGATATGTTGCATATGATCCAGATGGGAGCTGCACGCAAACACGACGTGACGTATATTGTTACGATACATTTCATTCGTGATAAATGACCAAGGTTCGGGACTTATCAACCACTAAGATCAATATATATATATATATCAGACTAACAGAAGAACGAAGTCATCAAGGCTCAAGGTCTGTTAAAACTAATAACAACAACAAAAGCTCAAAGCGACTTGGAATATGCTTTGCCAAATAGGTTTTTATGAGAGCCAAAGGGGCCCGAGGTGAGAAATTTGAGAATTTATTAAACTAAATAAAATAAAATTAACAACATCCTCCAATTGGGAAGAAAACCTCTTTTTAAAACATCTTTGAGTTTGCGTACACAACAAAATTCTGTTGCATAGCCCTGTAACCGGGCCGATTAGCTAGTCTGAAAAAAAATTATCTGAAAATGTTACAAAACGTAATGCGTAAATTAGTGGAAGTATAGAGATTAAATATTTCCAAAATGGGTGGGGGCTCGCGTTGCCATGCGTATTCAAATCAAAGGTCGGTTTTTTCCTTCTCGCACGTAATCCTGTGTGTGTGTGTGTGCATGCTGAGCTCGTGCCAAAAGTTATCAGGAAATGTGACCGCGTACACGGCGATCGGTACCGTTAGGTGGAAATTTCCACTAAAACGAGTCTCCTCTTGTCGCCACCGAGTGTGCGAGCGAGAGGGAGCATCGGTTGACAATTCGCAGAAATTTCGATCACCAATGCAGCACACAAATGAAGAGCGCACGCTTCGTTCGTGTGTCTGGCCGGCTAGTTTTAAGCAGCGCACCTATTTCTGCACCTACGTGTCGTACTAACTAGCGAAATATGTTTCTGTTTTAAGATCTAACATGAAATGTACCACCAATCCTGCATTTTTGTACGCATATACTGTATCTATTCTGAATTCACATACGTATCCTTCGTTGCTTTCACTGATTGTACGGTGATAATAGCATACGCAAATGGATATGTCTGTAGTGGAATTGCAAAAATGTGTGGCGACTTCATATTGCTTCGTGCTTTGAAACGATTGTGTGCGATTGTGTAGCGAGAGTAGTGAGACAGAACCACATTTGCGCGAATAGTAGTAGTAGTGGTGGTAGTTAGCGAGAGAGATCCACTTTCGGCACTCTCGTTCGTATGCTGAAGGTAATTAGTAACCGAATGTCCCGAGCTCGGCACAGTCCTCGTCGAACAGCCAACTGGAACAGTTGGTCCGCGCGCGTCGTCAATCCGGATGTATTAGTGTGTGTAAGTGCGTGTAGTGTTAAAAGTAGTGTTGAACAGGGGCCAATTTCAAGATGGCGCCGGCTCATTTTGTCGTCCTTCGCGAACCAGCAACATCGAGCATGTCGAGCATGAACAAAGAGTGCGACGCTTAGTCGAGAGACAGAGAGGTAAGAAGCAGTGCGCGTACGGCTAATCCTGCGCAGGATTGGCATTAAAAAGTGCGGGTGGTAAAATGGCGGAAGAAACGCACGTGTGTGTGTGTGTGTGAATGTGCGAAAAGCGCTTCGCGGGACGGTGCGTTAATCGCGACGGTGCCTCGCCCAGTGCGTCGGGCGGAGGGGCAGCGAAATCTTCCACGGGGTTCGCCCCAAAAATAATTGTTTTTATAAACATAGCTGTTGCTGCTGCTGCTGCTGGTGAAATGTGCGTATGCGTGTGCGCGGAAAGGACGATGGACAATCGCCAAATCGCGACGGTGTTTAGGTGCGTGGTGCGTCGGCCCATCCTGCGCAAGATTACCGCCAAAAAGGCGGCTTTTGCTGGTGAAATGCGTGCGTGAAACGATGCACGAACCGCGACGGCGCCCAGTGCGTGGGGCAGCGAAATCCTCCGCGGGGTTCGCTAAAAAAAAACTCTTTTAAAAAACAAAGTTGTTGTTGTTGTTGTTGCTGCTGCTGCTGCTGGTGAAATGTGCGTATGCGTGTGTGCGGAAAGGACGATGGACAATCCAAATCGCGACGGTGTTTCGGTGCGTGGTGCGTCGGCCCATCCTGCGCAGGATTATCGCCAAAAAGGCGGCTTTTGCTGGTGAAATGCGTGCGTGAAACGATGCACGAACCGCGACGGCGCCCAGTGCGTGGGGCAGCGAAATCCTCCGCGGAGTTCGCTAAAAAAAAACTCTTTTAAAAAACAAAGTTGTTGTTGTTGTTGTTGCTGCTGCTGCTGCTGGTGAAATGTGCGTATGCGTGTGTTCGGAAAGAGGACAATGGACAATCCAAATCGCGACGGTGTTTCGGTGCGTGGTGCGTCGGCTGCGCAGGATTACCGCCAAAAAGGCGGCTTTTGCTGGTGAAATGCGTGCGTGAAACGATGCACGAACCGCGACGGCGCCCAGTGCGTGGGGCAGCGAAATCCTCCGCGGGGTTCGCTAAAAAAAAACTCTTTTAAAAAACAAAGTTGTTGTTGTTGTTGTTGCTGCTGCTGCTGCTGGTGAAATGTGCGTATGCGTGTGTTCGGAAAGAGGACAATGGACAATCCAAATCGCGACGATGTTTCGGTGCGTGGTGCGTCGTCCCATCCTGCGCAAGATTACCGCCAAAAAGGTGGCTTTTGCTGGTGAAATGCGTGCGTGAAACGATGCACGAACCGCGACGGCGCCCAGTGCGTGGGGCAGCGAAATCCTCCACGGGGTTCGCTAAAAAATACTCTTTTAAAAAACAAAGTTGTTGTTGTTGTTGTTGCTGCTGCTGCTGCTGGTGAAATGTGCTTGAGCGTGTGTTCGGAAAGAGGACAATGGACAATCCAAATCGCGACGGTGTTTCGGTGCGTGGTGCGTCGGCTGCGCAGGATTACCGCCAAAAAGGCGGCTTTTGCTGGTGAAATGCGTGCATGAAACGATGCACGAACCGCGACGGCGCCCAGTGCGTGGGGCAGCGAAATCCTCCGCGGGGTTCGCTAAAAAAATACTCTTTTAAAAAACAAAGTTGTTGTTGTTGTTGTTGCTGCTGCTGCTGCTGCTGGTGAAATGTGCGTATGCGTGTGTTCGGAAAGAGGACAATGGACAATCCAAATCGCGACGGTGTTTAGGTGCGTGGTGCGTCGGCTGCGCAGGATTACCGCCAAAAAGGCGGCTTTTGCTGGTGAAATGCGTGCGTGAAACGATGCACGAACCGCGACGGCGCCCAGTGCGTGGGGCAGCGAAATCCTCCGCGGGGTTCGCTAAAAAAATACTCTTTTAAAAAACAAAGTTGTTGTTGTTGTTGTTGCTGCTGCTGCTGCAAAGATCAGAGAAGCAGGGGCGGTGTAGTGAAGTGACTTGGTGTGTGGTGAAAATACTGTGCTGAGTGCACCGCAATTGCTTGAAAGGAGTGCGTGAAGCCGTGCGCTGCGCACTACTGAAGGTAAGATTGTGTTCCATATTCATTTGCATGCATGGTTTGGGGTTTCGTTGCTAGGGTCGATGGTGTAGTGATCAGCGTTAAGCGTTCAGCCCGATGCATCGCAGTAGGCGTCGTGTTTATTTAGAAAATAAGAAATATCTGCCATTAGGGCTGCATACAGGTGGGCTAAAAATAGACTGAAATATTCGGTGCCCATTCGTGGGCTAGTTTGTTTCATTCGCATTGGGAAATTTCTTAACAATTGTTGAGCTTCAGACCCTCGACCAGGTACGGTACCTGCACAGGGCTCCTTTTGGGTGGAAAGTGGAAGTTATTTTTCCTTCGTAGGATCGGTCATTCCAGGTACGATAGCAGGTAGGCTGCTGGTGGGGCACTGCTTTTAGCTTTTCATCCATTGCTCGGTACCACCAGCACGGTCAGAGGAGTCTACCTCCCACCAAAGATTTTAAAACACGAAAAGTGATGACGTTTCTCAGGGGGTTTCCCGCATATTGCGATTGCTTGTGTTTTTTCACTGGATTTACCTTCGATTAGGTAATGCTGCGCCGGTTTGATATCAGCTCAGAAGAGATGGTCGAACAAACATCTTTTATGTAAATCGATTTGTCGCCCTGAAAAGGACGGTTTGTTTTGGGGGGGTTTGCAGAGAGATTGGGAGAAGCCTTAAGCCTTCTTCTCAGTCTTCTTTGGCAGCAGCACGGCCTGAATGTTGGGCAGCACACCACCTTGGGCAATGGTGACGCCGGACAACAGCTTGTTCAATTCCTCGTCGTTGCGGATGGCCAGCTGCAGATGACGCGGGATGATGCGAGTTTTCTTGTTGTCTCGGGCAGCGTTTCCTGCCAACTCCAACACTTCAGCGGCCAAGTATTCCATCACGGCGGCCAAATACACCGGTGCACCAGCACCGACGCGCTCGGCATAGTTGCCTTTGCGGAGCAGACGATGGATACGGCCAACCGGGAACTGCAGACCGGCACGGTTCGAGCGGGACTTTGCCTTTCCCTTCACTTTGCCTCCCTTGCCACGGCCAGACATTGTTGATAGCTTCGGTTTAGATGAGAGTGCGTTCGCAACGATGCTCACTGTTCGGAGAGTGCTTGTATTCTGAATGAAAATTTGAACAGGGTGCGATTAAATACCCCGAGTTATGCTGCCTGCACGCACTCAAGTCGAATACCCGAGAGTGATCCGAAAACCGGAATATAAACGAACCTGAGAGTCGTAGTTCTCTATCAGAAAGGTTTTGACTCTCCGTTAGTGAGCATCAGTGCGTGAATCGAAGCAAAATGGCCCCGAAAACCAGTGGAAAAGCCGCGAAGAAGTCTGGCAAAGCCCAGAAAAACATCTCCAAGTCGGACAAGAAGAAGAAAAGGAAGACCCGCAAGGAAAGCTACGCTATCTACATCTACAAGGTGTTGAAGCAAGTCCACCCGGATACCGGCATTTCGTCCAAGGCGATGAGCATCATGAACAGCTTCGTGAACGACATTTTCGAGCGCATCGCTGCCGAAGCATCCCGCTTGGCGCACTACAACAAGCGTTCGACGATCACGTCCCGCGAAATCCAAACGGCCGTCCGTCTGCTCCTGCCCGGTGAGCTGGCCAAGCACGCCGTGTCCGAAGGCACGAAGGCTGTCACCAAGTACACCAGCTCGAAGTAATTCGAAGCGTCGAAGCGCAGTTCGTTCGCATCTACCCAAACCGGTCCTTTTCAGGACCACAAAACGCATCCATACGAAAGATATATTTCTGCTTGACATTCCCTCTCACACGGTGGGCAAAAGATTAAAGTTTAAATAAAATAAAGCATAATTTTCGACGCGTTCATGTGAACCCGTGAGCGGAAAGCAAAGGGGCGCGGGTACAAAACACGAGTTGGCACGAGAAGAAGAATGTTCCGTGTCTCGCACAGTGTAACAGCATCGGAAGCACATCTTCTGACGATCGATCGCCAAACGGTCAATCGAAAACGCGTCTTTTGACTTTCTGGGCTGCCCCTTATTTCATTTTGCTTAACCGGCCGTCCAGGCCTGCCATTGCTGGCTTTCTTTGGCTTTATTTACCCGTCGGACAGAAAGTCGATCCTGTCGTGTGAAGATGGTGTGTTGCTCATCGCGTAAACAAACGTTTTTTCGACACACGCAGCTTTTGTTGTACCCGGATACGGTCACGGGCTCTCTGCACCGACCGGGCGACATAAACGCATACGAAATTGTTTCAATACCATCACCACTAACGAGCCACTACGGACGGAAGAAGGTACGGACAAATCGACACATATCTTTTTGGTTAACATTTGTGGTGGTCCTGAGAAGGACCGTTTGAGTGAAGCCCCTCGACGATCGATGGAAGAGGAGCCCCGGGGGGGATACGGGCGAAGATTTAGGCACGCTCTCCGCGGATGCGACGAGCCAGCTGAATGTCTTTCGGCATGATGGTGACGCGCTTCGCATGAATGGCGCACAAGTTGGTGTCCTCGAACAGGCCGACAAGGTACGCCTCGCTGGCCTCCTGCAGGGCCATCACGGCCGAGCTCTGGAAGCGCAGATCGGTCTTGAAGTCCTGGGCAATTTCACGCACCAGACGCTGGAAGGGCAGCTTGCGGATCAGCAGCTCGGTCGATTTCTGGTAGCGACGGATCTCACGCAGGGCTACGGTTCCCGGACGGTAACGATGCGGCTTCTTCACTCCTCCGGTGGCCGGGGCACTCTTGCGAGCAGCCTTGGTGGCCAGCTGCTTGCGCGGAGCCTTACCTCCGGTCGACTTACGGGCAGTTTGCTTCGTACGGGCCATTTCACTGGTTCGGCGGTTTTATTAGTGGAACGTAAAGACGTCTGTGTTGTGTCGACGATAGGTTCGGAATGTGGGTATGCGAGGCCAGATCGTCATTTTTATAACCTCGCTCCACGCACACACATACTCCGATTCGATCGTGTACCAGTGGTGTGAGAACGTGTGCGTGTGCTGCGGGTAAGTGTATAAAAGAGCGAAACATTGTGCGTAGCCTTATTGTTACTCGTGAACTCTTGCACAGTACGGTTGGTACACACGGTACGCATCGACATCGAAATGACTGGACGAGGAAAAGGAGGCAAAGGTCTGGGTAAAGGTGGAGCCAAGCGTCATCGCAAAGTGCTGCGCGACAACATCCAGGGCATCACCAAGCCGGCCATCCGCCGTCTGGCCCGCCGTGGAGGAGTGAAGCGTATCTCCGGTCTCATCTACGAAGAAACGCGTGGCGTGCTGAAAGTGTTCCTGGAGAATGTTATCCGCGATGCGGTCACCTATACCGAACACGCCAAGCGCAAAACCGTCACCGCGATGGACGTAGTGTACGCGCTGAAGCGCCAGGGTCGCACTCTGTACGGTTTCGGAGGTTAAACCCGCCAGCCGACGCACGTTCGACGCTCATCTCAACAAACGGTCCTTATCAGGACCACACATTCTTTGCATCAAAATATTCTTTCCTATGATTCCGATCGCTATGAAGTGTGTCGTTCAACGTAAGGTTGTGAGTCGAATCCTTAGCCTCATCTACCGTCTATGGGGTACAACTGTGTCCCGAGGTAAACGTATCACGCAGCCGAGCGTCTTCGAAGCCAAGAAGAAGAAGAAGAAGCGATGAGCATCGCGTCGATCCTGAGGACGGTTCAGCTACTGTGAGTGTGTCAATACTCCGTAGTATGATGGACGTGCTACGGTGTTCGGGAATGTGTGTGATGGCACAAGAATCCGAAATTCAACTGTATTATGTAGTCATTTTATTGCAAAGCTAAAACATTGACCGTTTTAAAACCAATTGTGAAGCATTTCACACAATTGCTAGTCTTTTTTAAAACAAACATTAAATATTTCACGCATTTGGGCAGCGAGCTTAATTTATTTCATCCGAAAAATAGAAGAATTATCTGAAAATTATCGCTATACAAATTTTAGTTGGAGGCGACTCATAACGTTTCCATGGTAACATTATTTCCAACACCCTTGGATCAAGTTTTTAAGTGGAGCGTTTTGATTTCCCAGCTCTTCTTTAAACTGCTATCTTTCAACGCCTTCTATGATTCCCTCGCCAACAATTTATTTTTCCATGCATACTATGATTTTACCAAATGGAAGTTTTTTACACGGATCGACGTCCACAGACGCGCAATTTGTGAATGTTTTTATGTGTTGTCCTTGGGTATTCGCGCGTTTTCTTGCATTTTCAGTCGGATCCTTTACAAGATTTTCAAAAAGATTTTAATTTTGGTCGGTGATACAGAACGGTGAACGGTTTCTTAAACGACCTATTCGAGCCGTACCCCCGTACGCAGCACTCACTTCTTCTAAGAGGTCTGAACCTGCCATTTCTGGTTTTCTGTATCTTTATTTACCCGAAGCTGGATAGTCAGTCCTGAGTACGGGTGATTGATCCGGATGGGATTTTTGTCAGGTCCGATCGTGTGAAGATCGCTAGGGTCGCTACCATCAAACCACCGGGCCGCTCCAACGCTTCCAAGTGCCAAGTGAGCGACTCACTATCCTGATGAATACAAATCAAGGAAGACCAGAAATGGTCGTTCAATCCACGAAAATAGCAGCATTATTTTCTAAAACAATACCATGCTTTACAGTAGCTTATAAATATTTTAAAGTTAAAGTTTACTGCTTGATTCGCTGCAATTTTTCATGTTTTATTTTTCACTAAAAGAAATGCGAGATTGTTTCAGGAGTAATTGCTGTTGTTGTGCTATGTTGTTTACTTCTCAGTTTAAATAGAGAAATTTTTATCAAACCAGGTAACCGAGAAGATTTTTAGTAGGGTCAATATTTTTTTCAAATCCTCTGTATTTCAATAACCCATGACACAAGCACAACATCAAGAGATATTGGCCAGCAAATTCTGGGCCTTTTAACTTTATTTACCCGCAACCTGCATAGTTGTTCCTGGGAACGAGGGATTGGTTGGGTTGTAATTTTGTACCGGTCCTATCTAAAGAAGACTGGCGCCGCTACATCTGATTAAATGGCACCTTATGAAATTTAAACATGTGTGTGTCTGTTACTGGAAAGACATGACTCAAATATACTGTCTGTGAGGAAAAAGTTAGAAAAAAAAACATGGGAAATCTGTGGTACCTGAATGTGGATGGCTACTTAACCTTAGATATATCCAATCAGTTGCTTTTATCTGATTGTGAAAGACGTCGACTTTCGACGAAATTATGTGCGATGCCTACGAAAAGCATAAATGCATAGCAAGCAACTGGGGATCTGACGCAAAAATATTAAGAAGTGCTTCATTGTAATTTAGAATACTCATGTTAAAATGATATGTTGCATATGATCCAGATGGGAGCTGCACGCAAACACGACGTGACGTATATTGTTACGATACATTTCATTCGTGATAAATGACCAAGGTTCGGGACTTATCAACCACTAAGATCAATATATATATATATCAGACTAAGAGAAGAACGAAGTCATCAAGGCTCAAGGTCTGTTAAAACTAATAACAACAACAAAAGCTCAAAGCGACTTGGAATATGCTTTGCCAAATAGGTTTTTATGAGAGCCAAAGGGGCCCGAGGTGAGAAATTTGAGAATTTATTAAACTAAATAAAATAAAATTAACAACATCCTCCAATTGGGAAGAAAACCTCTTTTTAAAACATCTTTGAGTTTGCGTACACAACAAAATTCTGTTGCATAGCCCTGTAACCGGGCCGATTAGCTAGTCTGAAAAAAAATTATCTGAAAATGTTACAAAACGTAATGCGTAAATTAGTGGAAGTATAGAGATTAAATATTTCCAAAATGGGTGGGGGCTCGCGTTGCCATGCGTATTCAAATCAAAGGTCGGTTTTTTCCTTCTCGCACGTAATCCTGTGTGTGTGTGTGTGCATGCTGAGCTCGTGCCAAAAGTTATCAGGAAATGTGACCGCGTACACGGCGATCGGTACCGTTAGGTGGAAATTTCCACTAAAACGAGTCTCCTCTTGTCGCCACCGAGTGTGCGAGCGAGAGGGAGCATCGGTTGACAATTCGCAGAAATTTCGATCACCAATGCAGCACACAAATGAAGAGCGCACGCTTCGTTCGTGTGTCTGGCCGGCTAGTTTTAAGCAGCGCACCTATTTCTGCACCTACGTGTCGTACTAACTAGCGAAATATGTTTCTGTTTTAAGATCTAACATGAAATGTACCACCAATCCTGCATTTTTGTACGCATATACTGTATCTATTCTGAATTCACATACGTATCCTTCGTTGCTTTCACTGATTGTACGGTGATAATAGCATACGCAAATGGATATGTCTGTAGTGGAATTGCAAAAATGTGTGGCGACTTCATATTGCTTCGTGCTTTGAAACGATTGTGTGCGATTGTGTAGCGAGAGTAGTGAGACAGAACCACATTTGCGCGAATAGTAGTAGTAGTGGTGGTAGTTAGCGAGAGAGATCCACTTTCGGCACTCTCGTTCGTATGCTGAAGGTAATTAGTAACCGAATGTCCCGAGCTCGGCACAGTCCTCGTCGAACAGCCAACTGGAACAGTTGGTCCGCGCGCGTCGTCAATCCGGATGTATTAGTGTGTGTAAGTGCGTGTAGTGTTAAAAGTAGTGTTGAACAGGGGCCAATTTCAAGATGGCGCCGGCTCATTTTGTCGTCCTTCGCGAACCAGCAACATCGAGCATGTCGAGCATGAACAAAGAGTGCGACGCTTAGTCGAGAGACAGAGAGGTAAGAAGCAGTGCGCGTACGGCTAATCCTGCGCAGGATTGGCATTAAAAAGTGCGGGTGGTAAAATGGCGGAAGAAACGCACGTGTGTGTGTGTGTGTGTGAATGTGCGAAAAGCGCTTCGCGGGACGGTGCGTTAATCGCGACGGTGCCTCGCCCAGTGCGTCGGGCGGAGGGGCAGCGAAATCTTCCACGGGGTTCGCCCCAAAAATAATTGTTTTTATAAACATAGCTGTTGCTGCTGCTGCTGCTGGTGAAATGTGCGTATGCGTGTGCGCGGAAAGGACGATGGACAATCGCCAAATCGCGACGGTGTTTAGGTGCGTGGTGCGTCGGCCCATCCTGCGCAAGATTACCGCCAAAAAGGTGGCTTTTGCTGGTGAAATGCGTGCGTGAAACGATGCACGAACCGCGACGGCGCCCAGTGCGTGGGGCAGCGAAATCCTCCGCGGGGTTCGCTAAAAAAAAACTCTTTTAAAAAACAAAGTTGTTGTTGTTGTTGTTGTTGCTGCTGCTGCTGCTGGTGAAATGTGCGTATGCGTGTGTGCGGAAAGGACGATGGACAATCCAAATCGCGACGGTGTTTCGGTGCGTGGTGCGTCGGCCCATCCTGCGCAGGATTATCGCCAAAAAGGCGGCTTTTGCTGGTGAAATGCGTGCATGAAACGATGCACGAACCGCGACGGCGCCCAGTGCGTGGGGCAGCGAAATCCTCCGCGGGGTTCGCTAAAAAAAAACTCTTTTAAAAAACAAAGTTGTTGTTGTTGTTGTTGTTGCTGCTGCTGCTGCTGGTGAAATGTGCGTATGCGTGTGTGCGGAAAGGACGATGGACAATCCAAATCGCGACGGTGTTTCGGTGCGTGGTGCGTCGGCCCATCCTGCGCAAGATTACCGCCAAAAAGGTGGCTTTTGCTGGTGAAATGCGTGCGTGAAACGATGCACGAACCGCGACGGCGCCCAGTGCGTGGGGCAGCGAAATCCTCCACGGGGTTCGCTAAAAAATACTCTTTTAAAAAACAAAGTTGTTGTTGTTGTTGTTGCTGCTGCTGCTGCTGGTGCAATGTGCGTATGCGTGTGTGCGGAAAGGACGATGGACAATCCAAATCGCGACGGTGTTTCGGTGCGTGGTGCGTCGGCCCATCCTGCGCAGGATTACCGCCAAAAAGGCGGCTTTTGCTGGTGAAATGCGTGCGTGAAACGATGCACGAACCGCGACGGCGCCCAGTGCGTGGGGCAGCGAAATCCTCCGCGGGGTTCGCTAAAAAAATACTCTTTTAAAAAACAAAGTTGTTGTTGTTGTTGTTGCTGCTGCTGCTGCAAAGATCAGAGAAGCAGGGGCGGTGTAGTGAAGTGACTTGGTGTGTGGTGAAAATACTGTGCTGAGTGCACCGCAATTGCTTGAAAGGAGTGCGTGAAGCCGTGCGCTGCGCACTACTGAAGGTAAGATTGTGTTCCATATTCATTTGCATGCATGGTTTGGGGTTTCGTTGCTAGGGTCGATGGTGTAGTGATCAGCGTTAAGCGTTCAGCCCGATGCATCGCAGTAGGCGTCGTGTTTATTTAGAAAATAAGAAATATCTGCCATTAGGGCTGCATACAGGTGGGCTAAAAATAGACTGAAATATTCGATGCCCATTCGTGGGCTAATTTGTTTCATTCGCATTCGGAATTTTCTTAACAATTTTTGCGCTTCAAACCCTTGACCAGGTACGGTACCTGCACAGGGCTCCTTTTGGGTGGAAAGTGGAAGTTATTTTTCCTTCGTAGGATCGGTCATTCCAGGTACGATAGCAGGTAGGCTGCTGGTGGGGCACTGCTTTTAGCTTTTCATCCATTGCTCGGTACCACCAACACGGTCAGAGGAGTCTACCTCCGGCCAATAATTTTAAAACACGAAAAGTGATGACGTTTCTCAGGGAGTTTCCCGCATATTGCGATTGCTTGTGTTTTTTCACTGGATTTACCTTCGATTAGGTAATGCTGCGCCGGTTTGATTTCAGCTCAGAAGAGATGGTCGAACAAACATCTTTTATGTAAATCGATTTGTCGCCCTGAAAAGGACGGTTTTGTTTTGGGGGGGTTTGCAGAGAGATTGGGAGAAGCCTTAAGCCTTCTTCTCAGTCTTCTTTGGCAGCAGCACGGCCTGAATGTTGGGCAGCACACCACCTTGGGCAATGGTGACGCCGGACAACAGCTTGTTCAATTCCTCGTCGTTGCGGATGGCCAGCTGCAGATGACGCGGGATGATGCGAGTTTTCTTGTTGTCTCGGGCAGCGTTTCCTGCCAACTCCAACACTTCAGCGGCCAAGTATTCCATCACGGCGGCCAAATACACCGGTGCACCAGCACCGACGCGCTCGGCATAGTTGCCTTTGCGGAGCAGACGATGGATACGGCCAACCGGGAACTGCAGACCGGCACGGTTCGAGCGGGACTTTGCCTTTCCCTTCACTTTGCCTCCCGTGCCACGGCCAGACATTGTTGATAGCTTCGGTTTAGATGAGAGTGCGTTCGCAACGATGCTCACTGTTCGGAGAGTGCTTGTATTCTGAATGAAAATTTTTTTTTTACTTACTTACTTAATTTATTTACTTGATTGATGTTTGAACAATTATTATAACATTTGTGTGAGTTTTAGCGTTACAACGCTTTTCAAGCACTAGTACATATTTTGCCAGGAGGCAATGAGATGATAGCTAAAATAATTTAGTGATTGTTTAACAATGATTGTTGGCTTTTAAACGTAACCTAAACTTAATGCTACCTTATTACTAACTTAAAGCTAACTATGTACATTAATTTAGAAGCTCACGTATGAGCTGATATTTGGATGAGTTACATTTTGATTCCAGGCGCTCCCAGAATATTTCGCAAGTGTCTTTTAGTGAACGAGTTCTACTTAATGAATATAATATGGCACGAGATGTTCGGCGAGGTAGACTAAGCGTTAAACGTAGGATCCTATTTAATGCTACTTGTAGCTTTTTAATGTTAGATTTCGAGCAGGTACTCCAAACAGGTATGGCATAAGTTGCCACAGGTAGCACAATCTGTTTGTAGATGGCAATTTTGTTACCTGTGCACAGCCTTGATTTGTTGTTCACTAGCGGGAACAGCATTTTCAGTAAAACAGCAATCCGGTTAGCGATGTTTGAAGTATGATGATGAAACAGCATTTTGTTGTCAAATGTGACGCCTAGATATCGAACGTCTGACAGCCACGGAATGGGTGCTGTTCCTATTGTGATGTGATGTCCCTCTGGTTTTAGTAGACGCTTGTAGGGACGATGCGGGAAGATGATTGCTTGCGTCTTGGCCTCGTTGATTTTTATTTTCCAATCAGAGGCATACTTTTGGAACACATCGAGAGAACGCTGAGCACGGGCTCTGATGTGGATTAGTGTTCTTCCATTGGTGGCAATCGCTGTATCGTCAGCATATAAAAATAGTTGGGCACCATCCGGCAGACGCGGAAGATCGGCTGTGTATAGAAGATACAACAGCGGACCCAAAATGCTGCCTTGAGGTACGCCTGCAGGAATGTTGTGGACGTCTGAAGAGGTGGCCCCAAGGACAACCTGGAATGTCCGGCACTGAAGATAGTTTTGCAGAAGCTTGACTAGATGAGTCGGAAGTCCTGACAAGAGTAGCTTGTGGACAAGTCCATCATGCCACACGTTGTCAAACGCCTTCTCAACGTCAAGCAGCACAACAGCGGTGGATGTAGAGAACCTTTTGTTGCCTTTGATGGTTTTCGCAAGTCGTAGGAGCTGAGTGGTGGTAGAATGTCCGGAACGGAAGCCGAACTGCTCAGGTGGCAGGAGCTGGAGATCCTCGACGGCATCGCGTAATCTCCAGTATAAAACTTTCTCGAACAATTTGCCCAGAGCACTGAGCAGGCTAATTGGTCGATAGCTGGTGGGTGATGTTGGATCCTTACCTGGTTTGAGAATCGGGATCACCTTTGCGCATTTCCATGCCTGCGGGAAGTAGGAGAGCTCCATGCAGCAGTTAAAGATGTTGACTAGAAGATCAAGAGCTTGATGTTCAAGGTTTTTGATGAGGATGTTGAGGATGCAATCGAAACCCGGAGCCTTCATGTTTTTCATGCTTCTCAACGCATCCTTGAGTTGTCCGGCGGTGAATCGGTCACCCGTAGCTATGGGTGAATGACTACTGTTGAGCCGATTGATGTTGGCAGTTACCTCGTCGTCGAACGGGCTGGGCATGGAGAGCCCAATTTTGTGAACGTCTGCGAACTGCTGGGCAAGAGTGTTGGCCTTTTCTGCAGGAGTAATTAGCAGCGAGTTTCCTACGGAGGCCAAAGATGGAACAGGCCTCGGCTTCTTGCGAAGTACTTTAGCTACCTTCCAAAAGGAGCTCTCGTGTGGCAGGAATCGCTGGATCATCTTGTTGAAATTGTTGTTTCGAATCTCCTGTACCCGTACATGGATGAGACGAGAGATACAAGCTGCTTCGGTCTTCAGAAGAGAATCTCCGGAACGTTGGTATTGTCGTCTCAGCTGGTTTCGATGCGAGATGAGTTGACGCGTGTGATCGTCCAGGACGAGCACCTGACCGCGCACAGTCACCTCCGGAACACAAGCAGCTTCTGCAGATTTGATGGCTCCTTCAAGTCTGGCAATAGCTGCATCGATGCCTTCTCGTGATGGTTCTACATCGCTGGTGATGATGAGCTCGTCGACCAAACGGCCGAAGCGATTCCAGTCGACAAGGTGGTAGTTCTTCTTCCGTGCAGGGGGAACTAAGGTGGTGTTTAGGTCCACTTCTGTGATCACGGGGAAGTGGTCGGAATTCAGCTCATCAATGGTGGTGGGTTTCCGGATCAGCACATTGGTGAGGAATAGATCGATGGTGGATGATCCATTACGATAGATATACGTCGGACTGTCCGGAAACTCGACAATAAAATTGCCGTGTTGTGCGACGTTGGTAAGCGATATGCCGTTGGTGTTGCTACGCTTGTTGCTCCACAGGAAGTGTCGAGCGTTGAGGTCACCCCCGATCACTGTACGAGTAGGGCCGGTTGTGATGGTGTGGACGTCATGCCGGAATAGAGCCGCATCGGAACCGTTGCACTGGCGAGGGCAGTAGGCTGCAATGATGTCCAATAGTCCAGCACTGGTGGTAAGCTGGACTCCGATTGCCTCTATGACGGAAGTGTTGAGATGTGGGAGTAGCGTGTGCTGAATTCGTTTCCGAACAGCAATCGCGACACCGCCGCCGTGGTTGTTGGGCCGGTCCAACCGATGAATGGTGTAGTTGCCGAGGAAGAAACCTAGCTCAGGCTTGAGGAAGGTCTCCACGATGAGCGCTACGTCGATGTTGTGTCGCACCAGAAAGTCGCTGAGGGGGATCTGCTTAGCCCTGACGGACTGAGCATTCCAGGTGACTAAACGGAGATTACTGAAGGAAATGCCCGATGAGCTCGACCAGCACGTCCAGTTTTTCTTCGATGTTGCGGCAAGCCTTGAACTTTGGAACATACTTAACAATAATGCTAAGTAGTTCCTTTTCATTCTCCATGGAGACGGCGGGTGTTGGCTCAACTCGCTGAGCATTCTTGAGGCGCTGAGCCAGGGTCATCTGTGAACCAGATGGGCCAGCGGAATCCTGTGTCGACGCGGTACTGCGAGAAGCAGAGGGCAGGGTCGTGACAGGAGCTGAAGAGCGAGCTGGAGCTTTTGTTTTTGACGATTGAACTGGTGGCCAGTGTGATGACTGTTGTAGCTGCTGTTGCTGCTGCTTCTGTTGGTGTTGCTGCGACTGATGCTGCTGCTGCTGCGGCTGATGATTTTTTAGAGGATTGCGGAACCGGTTGAAAACCTGTTGCCTCATCTCTTTGTATTGTGCACGACGAGGGCACGACGGGTCGTTGGCGCGGTGTGGTCCTTTACAATTGACGCATGTAAACTGCGGGACCTCCTTCTGTGTTAAGGATGGACAGGAGTCCGATTGATGCTCGGCAGAGCACATGGCACATCGCGGCTTCATGTGGCAGTGGCGGGTGCCATGCCCGAAGCTCTGACAGCGAAGGCACTGCGTCAATCCTTGTTTGCCGCCACGGTAAGCTTCCCAGCGGACGATGACCTGCTGAATACTGCGGACAGTACTCAGCTTGGCGAGGGAGCAGGTCCCACGCTTGAAGTTGACGAGATACAGCTTGGATTGGATGCTCTCGTCACGCCGTTTCATTTGAAAAACACCCAGCACTTCCAGCTTGTAAATGCTGCGAAGTTCTTCAGTGATCTCATTCAGATCCATGTCCGGTAGGCCACGGATGACAGCCTTATAAGGGCGTTCGTTACGCGGAGCGTATGAGTAATACTCCGCTTTGGTGGCATCCAGGTAGCTCAAGACGCCTTCCAGCTCGGATTGGGACCGAGCAATGATGTTGGTGCCGACACCACTGAGCTTAAAGCCCGGTGTGAGGCCACGGGATTGCAGTTCTGGACGCAGAACTGCGATGGGGATGCTCTTCACGACCACTGGAGGTGGTTTGCGGGTAGCCTCCGGGGCAGAAGGTTGAGTAGCCTGCATAGACACAGAGCTGGATGCTGCAGCTGATGCGGGTTTGGTCTTTTGGCTCTTCTTCGAGAGTTCTGATAGAACAAAACTCTCATCCGATGACGAATCGCTCGATTCGTCGTAGGCCTCCTTCGGGCGCTTCGTTTCCAACTTCGTCGTTTGTCCATCGGAATCCGTCCGAGGACGTTTCTTCTTTACGCGGCTCTTTTTCTTCGACATGGCAATGCCGGAGAAAACCGCGTACACTTGGGCACTAGCGCACGATACAACAGGTGTTGTGCTCTCGCTCTCTTTGTAATGTAAGTGTTTACTCTCACTCTTACTGTTTCTACTGCAGCTCTCGGCCACGCATGCTTAGTGCGTGGACAAATACACTGATTGTTTTAAGGTGCTAGCTGTAGACACCTGTTCTCTTGGACACCTGTCCGCTGAATGATAGCATCGATCTGAATGAAAATTTGAACAGGGTGCGATTAAATACCCCGAGTTATGCTGCCTGCACGCACTCAAGTCGAATACCCGAGAGTGATCCGAAAACCGGAATATAAACGAACCTGAGAGTCGTAGTTCTCTATCAGAAAGGTTTTGACTCTCCGTTAGTGAGCATCAGTGCGTGAATCGAAGCAAAATGGCCCCGAAAACCAGTGGAAAAGCCGCGAAGAAGTCTGGCAAAGCCCAGAAAAACATCTCCAAGTCGGACAAGAAGAAGAAAAGGAAGACCCGCAAGGAAAGCTACGCTATCTACATCTACAAGGTGTTGAAGCAAGTCCACCCGGACACCGGCATTTCGTCCAAGGCGATGAGCATCATGAACAGCTTCGTGAACGACATTTTCGAGCGCATCGCTGCCGAAGCATCCCGCTTGGCGCACTACAACAAGCGTTCGACGATCACGTCCCGCGAAATCCAAACGGCCGTCCGTCTGCTCCTGCCCGGTGAGCTGGCCAAGCACGCCGTGTCCGAAGGCACGAAGGCTGTCACCAAGTACACCAGCTCGAAGTAATTCGAAGCGTCGAAGCGCAGTTCGTTCGCATCTACCCAAACCGGTCCTTTTCAGGACCACAAAACGCATCCATACGAAAGATATATTTCTGCTTGACATTCCCTCTCACACGGTGGGCAAAAGATTAAAGTTTAAATAAAATAAAGCATAATTTTCGACGCGTTCATGTGAACCCGTGAGCGGAAAGCAAAGGGGCGCGGGTACAAAACACGAGTTGGCACGAGAAGAAGAATGTTCCGTGTCTCGCACAGTGTAACAGCATCGGAAGCACATCTTCTGACGATCGATCGCCAAACGGTCAATCGAAAACGCGTCTTTTGACTTTCTGGGCTGCCCCTTATTTCATTTTGCTTAACCGGCCGTCCAGGCCTGCCATTGCTGGCTTTCTTTGGCTTTATTTACCCGTCGGACAGAAAGTCGATCCTGTCGTGTGAAGATGGTGTGTTGCTCATCGCGTAAACAAACGTTTTTTCGACACACGCAGCTTTTGTTGTACCCGGATACGGTCACGGGCTCTCTGCACCGACCGGGCGACATAAACGCATACGAAATTGTTTCAATACCATCACCACTAACGAGCCACTACGGACGGAAGAAGGTACGGACAAATCGACACATATCTTTTTGGTTAACATTTGTGGTGGTCCTGAGAAGGACCGTTTGAGTGAAGCCCCTCGACGATCGATGGAAGAGGAGCCCCGGGGGGGATACGGGCGAAGATTTAGGCACGCTCTCCGCGGATGCGACGAGCCAGCTGAATGTCTTTCGGCATGATGGTGACGCGCTTCGCATGAATGGCGCACAAGTTGGTGTCCTCGAACAGGCCGACAAGGTACGCCTCGCTGGCCTCCTGCAGGGCCATCACGGCCGAGCTCTGGAAGCGCAGATCGGTCTTGAAGTCCTGGGCAATTTCACGCACCAGACGCTGGAAGGGCAGCTTGCGGATCAGCAGCTCGGTCGATTTCTGGTAGCGACGGATCTCACGCAGGGCTACGGTTCCCGGACGGTAACGATGCGGCTTCTTCACTCCTCCGGTGGCCGGGGCACTCTTGCGAGCAGCCTTGGTGGCCAGCTGCTTGCGCGGAGCCTTACCTCCGGTCGACTTACGGGCAGTTTGCTTCGTACGGGCCATTTCACTGGTTCGGCGGTTTTATTAGTGGAACGTAAAGACGTCTGTGTTGTGTCGACGATAGGTTCGGAATGTGGGTATGCGAGGCCAGATCGTCATTTTTATAACCTCGCTCCACGCACACACATACTCCGATTCGATCGTGTACCAGTGGTGTGAGAACGTGTGCGTGTGCTGCGGGTAAGTGTATAAAAGAGCGAAACATTGTGCGTAGCCTTATTGTTACTCGTGAACTCTTGCACAGTACGGTTGGTACACACGGTACGCATCGACATCGAAATGACTGGACGAGGAAAAGGAGGCAAAGGTCTGGGTAAAGGTGGAGCCAAGCGTCATCGCAAAGTGCTGCGCGACAACATCCAGGGCATCACCAAGCCGGCCATCCGCCGTCTGGCCCGCCGTGGAGGAGTGAAGCGTATCTCCGGTCTCATCTACGAAGAAACGCGTGGCGTGCTGAAAGTGTTCCTGGAGAATGTTATCCGCGATGCGGTCACCTATACCGAACACGCCAAGCGCAAAACCGTCACCGCGATGGACGTAGTGTACGCGCTGAAGCGCCAGGGTCGCACTCTGTACGGTTTCGGAGGTTAAACCCGCCAGCCGACGCACGTTCGACGCTCATCTCAACAAACGGTCCTTATCAGGACCACACATTCTTTGCATCAAAATATTCTTTCCTATGATTCCGATCGCTATGAAGTGTGTCGTTCAACGTAAGGTTGTGAGTCGAATCCTTAGCCTCATCTACCGTCTATGGGGTACAACTGTGTCCCGAGGTAAACGTATCACGCAGCCGAGCGTCTTCGAAGCCAAGAAGAAGAAGAAGAAGCGATGAGCATCGCGTCGATCCTGAGGACGGTTCAGCTACTGTGAGTGTGTCAATACTCCGTAGTATGATGGACGTGCTACGGTGTTCGGGAATGTGTGTGATGGCACAAGAATCCGAAATTCAACTGTATTATGTAGTCATTTTATTGCAAAGCTAAAACATTGACCGTTTTAAAACCAATTGTGAAGCATTTCACACAATTGCTAGTCTTTTTTAAAACAAACATTAAATATTTCACGCATTTGGGCAGCGAGCTTAATTTATTTCATCCGAAAAATAGAAGAATTATCTGAAAATTATCGCTATACAAATTTTAGTTGGAGGCGACTCATAACGTTTCCATGGTAACATTATTTCCAACACCCTTGGATCAAGTTTTTAAGTGGAGCGTTTTGATTTCCCAGCTCTTCTTTAAACTGCTATCTTTCAACGCCTTCTATGATTCCCTCGCCAACAATTTATTTTTCCATGCATACTATGATTTTACCAAATGGAAGTTTTTTACACGGATCGACGTCCACAGACGCGCAATTTGTGAATGTTTTTATGTGTTGTCCTTGGGTATTCGCGCGTTTTCTTGCATTTTCAGTCGGATCCTTTACAAGATTTTCAAAAAGATTTTAATTTTGGTCGGTGATACAGAACGGTGAACGGTTTCTTAAACGACCTATTCGAGCCGTACCCCCGTACGCAGCACTCACTTCTTCTAAGAGGTCTGAACCTGCCATTTCTGGTTTTCTGTATCTTTATTTACCCGAAGCTGGATAGTCAGTCCTGAGTACGGGTGATTGATCCGGATGGGATTTTTGTCAGGTCCGATCGTGTGAAGATCGCTAGGGTCGCTACCATCAAACCACCGGGCCGCTCCAACGCTTCCAAGTGCCAAGTGAGCGACTCACTATCCTGATGAATACAAATCAAGGAAGACCAGAAATGGTCGTTCAATCCACGAAAATAGCAGCATTATTTTCTAAAACAATACCATGCTTTACAGTAGCTTATAAATATTTTAAAGTTAAAGTTTACTGCTTGATTCGCTGCAATTTTTCATGTTTTATTTTTCACTAAAAGAAATGCGAGATTGTTTCAGGAGTAATTGCTGTTGTTGTGCTATGTTGTTTACTTCTCAGTTTAAATAGAGAAATTTTTATCAAACCAGGTAACCGAGAAGATTTTTAGTAGGGTCAATATTTTTTTCAAATCCTCTGTATTTCAATAACCCATGACACAAGCACAACATCAAGAGATATTGGCCAGCAAATTCTGGGCCTTTTAACTTTATTTACCCGCAACCTGCATAGTTGTTCCTGGGAACGAGGGATTGGTTGGGTTGTAATTTTGTACCGGTCCTATCTAAAGAAGACTGGCGCCGCTACATCTGATTAAATGGCACCTTATGAAATTTAAACATGTGTGTGTCTGTTACTGGAAAGACATGACTCAAATATACTGTCTGTGAGGAAAAAGTTAGAAAAAAAAACATGGGAAATCTGTGGTACCTGAATGTGGATGGCTACTTAACCTTAGATATATCCAATCAGTTGCTTTTATCTGATTGTGAAAGACGTCGACTTTCGACGAAATTATGTGCGATGCCTACGAAAAGCATAAATGCATAGCAAGCAACTGGGGATCTGACGCAAAAATATTAAGAAGTGCTTCATTGTAATTTAGAATACTCATGTTAAAATGATATGTTGCATATGATCCAGATGGGAGCTGCACGCAAACACGACGTGACGTATATTGTTACGATACATTTCATTCGTGATAAATGACCAAGGTTCGGGACTTATCAACCACTAAGATCAATATATATATATATCAGACTAAGAGAAGAACGAAGTCATCAAGGCTCAAGGTCTGTTAAAACTAATAACAACAACAAAAGCTCAAAGCGACTTGGAATATGCTTTGCCAAATAGGTTTTTATGAGAGCCAAAGGGGCCCGAGGTGAGAAATTTGAGAATTTATTAAACTAAATAAAATAAAATTAACAACATCCTCCAATTGGGAAGAAAACCTCTTTTTAAAACATCTTTGAGTTTGCGTACACAACAAAATTCTGTTGCATAGCCCTGTAACCGGGCCGATTAGCTAGTCTGAAAAAAAATTATCTGAAAATGTTACAAAACGTAATGCGTAAATTAGTGGAAGTATAGAGATTAAATATTTCCAAAATGGGTGGGGGCTCGCGTTGCCATGCGTATTCAAATCAAAGGTCGGTTTTTTCCTTCTCGCACGTAATCCTGTGTGTGTGTGTGTGCATGCTGAGCTCGTGCCAAAAGTTATCAGGAAATGTGACCGCGTACACGGCGATCGGTACCGTTAGGTGGAAATTTCCACTAAAACGAGTCTCCTCTTGTCGCCACCGAGTGTGCGAGCGAGAGGGAGCATCGGTTGACAATTCGCAGAAATTTCGATCACCAATGCAGCACACAAATGAAGAGCGCACGCTTCGTTCGTGTGTCTGGCCGGCTAGTTTTAAGCAGCGCACCTATTTCTGCACCTACGTGTCGTACTAACTAGCGAAATATGTTTCTGTTTTAAGATCTAACATGAAATGTACCACCAATCCTGCATTTTTGTACGCATATACTGTATCTATTCTGAATTCACATACGTATCCTTCGTTGCTTTCACTGATTGTACGGTGATAATAGCATACGCAAATGGATATGTCTGTAGTGGAATTGCAAAAATGTGTGGCGACTTCATATTGCTTCGTGCTTTGAAACGATTGTGTGCGATTGTGTAGCGAGAGTAGTGAGACAGAACCACATTTGCGCGAATAGTAGTAGTAGTGGTGGTAGTTAGCGAGAGAGATCCACTTTCGGCACTCTCGTTCGTATGCTGAAGGTAATTAGTAACCGAATGTCCCGAGCTCGGCACAGTCCTCGTCGAACAGCCAACTGGAACAGTTGGTCCGCGCGCGTCGTCAATCCGGATGTATTAGTGTGTGTAAGTGCGTGTAGTGTTAAAAGTAGTGTTGAACAGGGGCCAATTTCAAGATGGCGCCGGCTCATTTTGTCGTCCTTCGCGAACCAGCAACATCGAGCATGTCGAGCATGAACAAAGAGTGCGACGCTTAGTCGAGAGACAGAGAGGTAAGAAGCAGTGCGCGTACGGCTAATCCTGCGCAGGATTGGCATTAAAAAGTGCGGGTGGTAAAATGGCGGAAGAAACGCACGTGTGTGTGTGTGTGTGAATGTGCGAAAAGCGCTTCGCGGGACGGTGCGTTAATCGCGACGGTGCCTCGCCCAGTGCGTCGGGCGGAGGGGCAGCGAAATCTTCCACGGGGTTCGCCCCAAAAATAATTGTTTTTATAAACATAGCTGTTGCTGCTGCTGCTGCTGGTGAAATGTGCGTATGCGTGTGCGCGGAAAGGACGATGGACAATCGCCAAATCGCGACGGTGTTTAGGTGCGTGGTGCGTCGGCCCATCCTGCGCAAGATTACCGCCAAAAAGGTGGCTTTTGCTGGTGAAATGCGTGCGTGAAACGATGCACGAACCGCGACGGCGCCCAGTGCGTGGGGCAGCGAAATCCTCCGCGGGGTTCGCTAAAAAAAAACTCTTTTAAAAAACAAAGTTGTTGTTGTTGTTGTTGTTGCTGCTGCTGCTGCTGGTGAAATGTGCGTATGCGTGTGTGCGGAAAGGACGATGGACAATCCAAATCGCGACGGTGTTTCGGTGCGTGGTGCGTCGGCCCATCCTGCGCAGGATTATCGCCAAAAAGGCGGCTTTTGCTGGTGAAATGCGTGCATGAAACGATGCACGAACCGCGACGGCGCCCAGTGCGTGGGGCAGCGAAATCCTCCGCGGGGTTCGCTAAAAAAAAACTCTTTTAAAAAACAAAGTTGTTGTTGTTGTTGTTGTTGCTGCTGCTGCTGCTGGTGAAATGTGCGTATGCGTGTGTGCGGAAAGGACGATGGACAATCCAAATCGCGACGGTGTTTCGGTGCGTGGTGCGTCGGCCCATCCTGCGCAAGATTACCGCCAAAAAGGTGGCTTTTGCTGGTGAAATGCGTGCGTGAAACGATGCACGAACCGCGACGGCGCCCAGTGCGTGGGGCAGCGAAATCCTCCACGGGGTTCGCTAAAAAATACTCTTTTAAAAAACAAAGTTGTTGTTGTTGTTGTTGCTGCTGCTGCTGCTGGTGCAATGTGCGTATGCGTGTGTGCGGAAAGGACGATGGACAATCCAAATCGCGACGGTGTTTCGGTGCGTGGTGCGTCGGCCCATCCTGCGCAGGATTACCGCCAAAAAGGCGGCTTTTGCTGGTGAAATGCGTGCGTGAAACGATGCACGAACCGCGACGGCGCCCAGTGCGTGGGGCAGCGAAATCCTCCGCGGGGTTCGCTAAAAAAAAACTCTTTTAAAAAACAAAGTTGTTGTTGTTGTTGTTGCTGCTGCTGCTGCTGGTGCAATGTGCGTATGCGTGTGTGCGGAAAGGACGATGGACAATCCAAATCGCGACGGTGTTTCGGTGCGTGGTGCGTCGGCCCATCCTGCGCAGGATTACCGCCAAAAAGGCGGCTTTTGCTGGTGAAATGCGTGCGTGAAACGATGCACGAACCGCGACGGCGCCCAGTGCGTGGGGCAGCGAAATCCTCCGCGGGGTTCGCTAAAAAAATACTCTTTTAAAAAACAAAGTTGTTGTTGTTGTTGTTGCTGCTGCTGCTGCAAAGATCAGAGAAGCAGGGGCGGTGTAGTGAAGTGACTTGGTGTGTGGTGAAAATACTGTGCTGAGTGCACCGCAATTGCTTGAAAGGAGTGCGTGAAGCCGTGCGCTGCGCACTACTGAAGGTAAGATTGTGTTCCATATTCATTTGCATGCATGGTTTGGGGTTTCGTTGCTAGGGTCGATGGTGTAGTGATCAGCGTTAAGCGTTCAGCCCGATGCATCGCAGTAGGCGTCGTGTTTATTTAGAAAATAAGAAATATCTGCCATTAGGGCTGCATACAGGTGGGCTAAAAATAGACTGAAATATTCGATGCCCATTCGTGGGCTAATTTGTTTCATTCGCATTCGGAATTTTCTTAACAATTTTTGCGCTTCAAACCCTTGACCAGGTACGGTACCTGCACAGGGCTCCTTTTGGGTGGAAAGTGGAAGTTATTTTTCCTTCGTAGGATCGGTCATTCCAGGTACGATAGCAGGTAGGCTGCTGGTGGGGCACTGCTTTTAGCTTTTCATCCATTGCTCGGTACCACCAACACGGTCAGAGGAGTCTACCTCCGGCCAATAATTTTAAAACACGAAAAGTGATGACGTTTCTCAGGGAGTTTCCCGCATATTGCGATTGCTTGTGTTTTTTCACTGGATTTACCTTCGATTAGGTAATGCTGCGCCGGTTTGATTTCAGCTCAGAAGAGATGGTCGAACAAACATCTTTTATGTAAATCGATTTGTCGCCCTGAAAAGGACGGTTTTGTTTTGGGGGGGTTTGCAGAGAGATTGGGAGAAGCCTTAAGCCTTCTTCTCAGTCTTCTTTGGCAGCAGCACGGCCTGAATGTTGGGCAGCACACCACCTTGGGCAATGGTGACGCCGGACAACAGCTTGTTCAATTCCTCGTCGTTGCGGATGGCCAGCTGCAGATGACGCGGGATGATGCGAGTTTTCTTGTTGTCTCGGGCAGCGTTTCCTGCCAACTCCAACACTTCAGCGGCCAAGTATTCCATCACGGCGGCCAAATACACCGGTGCACCAGCACCGACGCGCTCGGCATAGTTGCCTTTGCGGAGCAGACGATGGATACGGCCAACCGGGAACTGCAGACCGGCACGGTTCGAGCGGGACTTTGCCTTTCCCTTCACTTTGCCTCCCGTGCCACGGCCAGACATTGTTGATAGCTTCGGTTTAGATGAGAGTGCGTTCGCAACGATGCTCACTGTTCGGAGAGTGCTTGTATTCTGAATGAAAATTTTTTTTTTACTTACTTACTTAATTTATTTACTTGATTGATGTTTGAACAATTATTATAACATTTGTGTGAGTTTTAGCGTTACAACGCTTTTCAAGCACTAGTACATATTTTGCCAGGAGGCAATGAGATGATAGCTAAAATAATTTAGTGATTGTTTAACAATGATTGTTGGCTTTTAAACGTAACCTAAACTTAATGCTACCTTATTACTAACTTAAAGCTAACTATGTACATTAATTTAGAAGCTCACGTATGAGCTGATATTTGGATGAGTTACATTTTGATTCCAGGCGCTCCCAGAATATTTCGCAAGTGTCTTTTAGTGAACGAGTTCTACTTAATGAATATAATATGGCACGAGATGTTCGGCGAGGTAGACTAAGCGTTAAACGTAGGATCCTATTTAATGCTACTTGTAGCTTTTTAATGTTAGATTTCGAGCAGGTACTCCAAACAGGTATGGCATAAGTTGCCACAGGTAGCACAATCTGTTTGTAGATGGCAATTTTGTTACCTGTGCACAGCCTTGATTTGTTGTTCACTAGCGGGAACAGCATTTTCAGTAAAACAGCAATCCGGTTAGCGATGTTTGAAGTATGATGATGAAACAGCATTTTGTTGTCAAATGTGACGCCTAGATATCGAACGTCTGACAGCCACGGAATGGGTGCTGTTCCTATTGTGATGTGATGTCCCTCTGGTTTTAGTAGACGCTTGTAGGGACGATGCGGGAAGATGATTGCTTGCGTCTTGGCCTCGTTGATTTTTATTTTCCAATCAGAGGCATACTTTTGGAACACATCGAGAGAACGCTGAGCACGGGCTCTGATGTGGATTAGTGTTCTTCCATTGGTGGCAATCGCTGTATCGTCAGCATATAAAAATAGTTGGGCACCATCCGGCAGACGCGGAAGATCGGCTGTGTATAGAAGATACAACAGCGGACCCAAAATGCTGCCTTGAGGTACGCCTGCAGGAATGTTGTGGACGTCTGAAGAGGTGGCCCCAAGGACAACCTGGAATGTCCGGCACTGAAGATAGTTTTGCAGAAGCTTGACTAGATGAGTCGGAAGTCCTGACAAGAGTAGCTTGTGGACAAGTCCATCATGCCACACGTTGTCAAACGCCTTCTCAACGTCAAGCAGCACAACAGCGGTGGATGTAGAGAACCTTTTGTTGCCTTTGATGGTTTTCGCAAGTCGTAGGAGCTGAGTGGTGGTAGAATGTCCGGAACGGAAGCCGAACTGCTCAGGTGGCAGGAGCTGGAGATCCTCGACGGCATCGCGTAATCTCCAGTATAAAACTTTCTCGAACAATTTGCCCAGAGCACTGAGCAGGCTAATTGGTCGATAGCTGGTGGGTGATGTTGGATCCTTACCTGGTTTGAGAATCGGGATCACCTTTGCGCATTTCCATGCCTGCGGGAAGTAGGAGAGCTCCATGCAGCAGTTAAAGATGTTGACTAGAAGATCAAGAGCTTGATGTTCAAGGTTTTTGATGAGGATGTTGAGGATGCAATCGAAACCCGGAGCCTTCATGTTTTTCATGCTTCTCAACGCATCCTTGAGTTGTCCGGCGGTGAATCGGTCACCCGTAGCTATGGGTGAATGACTACTGTTGAGCCGATTGATGTTGGCAGTTACCTCGTCGTCGAACGGGCTGGGCATGGAGAGCCCAATTTTGTGAACGTCTGCGAACTGCTGGGCAAGAGTGTTGGCCTTTTCTGCAGGAGTAATTAGCAGCGAGTTTCCTACGGAGGCCAAAGATGGAACAGGCCTCGGCTTCTTGCGAAGTACTTTAGCTACCTTCCAAAAGGAGCTCTCGTGTGGCAGGAATCGCTGGATCATCTTGTTGAAATTGTTGTTTCGAATCTCCTGTACCCGTACATGGATGAGACGAGAGATACAAGCTGCTTCGGTCTTCAGAAGAGAATCTCCGGAACGTTGGTATTGTCGTCTCAGCTGGTTTCGATGCGAGATGAGTTGACGCGTGTGATCGTCCAGGACGAGCACCTGACCGCGCACAGTCACCTCCGGAACACAAGCAGCTTCTGCAGATTTGATGGCTCCTTCAAGTCTGGCAATAGCTGCATCGATGCCTTCTCGTGATGGTTCTACATCGCTGGTGATGATGAGCTCGTCGACCAAACGGCCGAAGCGATTCCAGTCGACAAGGTGGTAGTTCTTCTTCCGTGCAGGGGGAACTAAGGTGGTGTTTAGGTCCACTTCTGTGATCACGGGGAAGTGGTCGGAATTCAGCTCATCAATGGTGGTGGGTTTCCGGATCAGCACATTGGTGAGGAATAGATCGATGGTGGATGATCCATTACGATAGATATACGTCGGACTGTCCGGAAACTCGACAATAAAATTGCCGTGTTGTGCGACGTTGGTAAGCGATATGCCGTTGGTGTTGCTACGCTTGTTGCTCCACAGGAAGTGTCGAGCGTTGAGGTCACCCCCGATCACTGTACGAGTAGGGCCGGTTGTGATGGTGTGGACGTCATGCCGGAATAGAGCCGCATCGGAACCGTTGCACTGGCGAGGGCAGTAGGCTGCAATGATGTCCAATAGTCCAGCACTGGTGGTAAGCTGGACTCCGATTGCCTCTATGACGGAAGTGTTGAGATGTGGGAGTAGCGTGTGCTGAATTCGTTTCCGAACAGCAATCGCGACACCGCCGCCGTGGTTGTTGGGCCGGTCCAACCGATGAATGGTGTAGTTGCCGAGGAAGAAACCTAGCTCAGGCTTGAGGAAGGTCTCCACGATGAGCGCTACGTCGATGTTGTGTCGCACCAGAAAGTCGCTGAGGGGGATCTGCTTAGCCCTGACGGACTGAGCATTCCAGGTGACTAAACGGAGATTACTGAAGGAAATGCCCGATGAGCTCGACCAGCACGTCCAGTTTTTCTTCGATGTTGCGGCAAGCCTTGAACTTTGGAACATACTTAACAATAATGCTAAGTAGTTCCTTTTCATTCTCCATGGAGACGGCGGGTGTTGGCTCAACTCGCTGAGCATTCTTGAGGCGCTGAGCCAGGGTCATCTGTGAACCAGATGGGCCAGCGGAATCCTGTGTCGACGCGGTACTGCGAGAAGCAGAGGGCAGGGTCGTGACAGGAGCTGAAGAGCGAGCTGGAGCTTTTGTTTTTGACGATTGAACTGGTGGCCAGTGTGATGACTGTTGTAGCTGCTGTTGCTGCTGCTTCTGTTGGTGTTGCTGCGACTGATGCTGCTGCTGCTGCGGCTGATGATTTTTTAGAGGATTGCGGAACCGGTTGAAAACCTGTTGCCTCATCTCTTTGTATTGTGCACGACGAGGGCACGACGGGTCGTTGGCGCGGTGTGGTCCTTTACAATTGACGCATGTAAACTGCGGGACCTCCTTCTGTGTTAAGGATGGACAGGAGTCCGATTGATGCTCGGCAGAGCACATGGCACATCGCGGCTTCATGTGGCAGTGGCGGGTGCCATGCCCGAAGCTCTGACAGCGAAGGCACTGCGTCAATCCTTGTTTGCCGCCACGGTAAGCTTCCCAGCGGACGATGACCTGCTGAATACTGCGGACAGTACTCAGCTTGGCGAGGGAGCAGGTCCCACGCTTGAAGTTGACGAGATACAGCTTGGATTGGATGCTCTCGTCACGCCGTTTCATTTGAAAAACACCCAGCACTTCCAGCTTGTAAATGCTGCGAAGTTCTTCAGTGATCTCATTCAGATCCATGTCCGGTAGGCCACGGATGACAGCCTTATAAGGGCGTTCGTTACGCGGAGCGTATGAGTAATACTCCGCTTTGGTGGCATCCAGGTAGCTCAAGACGCCTTCCAGCTCGGATTGGGACCGAGCAATGATGTTGGTGCCGACACCACTGAGCTTAAAGCCCGGTGTGAGGCCACGGGATTGCAGTTCTGGACGCAGAACTGCGATGGGGATGCTCTTCACGACCACTGGAGGTGGTTTGCGGGTAGCCTCCGGGGCAGAAGGTTGAGTAGCCTGCATAGACACAGAGCTGGATGCTGCAGCTGATGCGGGTTTGGTCTTTTGGCTCTTCTTCGAGAGTTCTGATAGAACAAAACTCTCATCCGATGACGAATCGCTCGATTCGTCGTAGGCCTCCTTCGGGCGCTTCGTTTCCAACTTCGTCGTTTGTCCATCGGAATCCGTCCGAGGACGTTTCTTCTTTACGCGGCTCTTTTTCTTCGACATGGCAATGCCGGAGAAAACCGCGTACACTTGGGCACTAGCGCACGATACAACAGGTGTTGTGCTCTCGCTCTCTTTGTAATGTAAGTGTTTACTCTCACTCTTACTGTTTCTACTGCAGCTCTCGGCCACGCATGCTTAGTGCGTGGACAAATACACTGATTGTTTTAAGGTGCTAGCTGTAGACACCTGTTCTCTTGGACACCTGTCCGCTGAATGATAGCATCGATCTGAATGAAAATTTGAACAGGGTGCGATTAAATACCCCGAGTTATGCTGCCTGCACGCACTCAAGTCGAATACCCGAGAGTGATCCGAAAACCGGAATATAAACGAACCTGAGAGTCGTAGTTCTCTATCAGAAAGGTTTTGACTCTCCGTTAGTGAGCATCAGTGCGTGAATCGAAGCAAAATGGCCCCGAAAACCAGTGGAAAAGCCGCGAAGAAGTCTGGCAAAGCCCAGAAAAACATCTCCAAGTCGGACAAGAAGAAGAAAAGGAAGACCCGCAAGGAAAGCTACGCTATCTACATCTACAAGGTGTTGAAGCAAGTCCACCCGGACACCGGCATTTCGTCCAAGGCGATGAGCATCATGAACAGCTTCGTGAACGACATTTTCGAGCGCATCGCTGCCGAAGCATCCCGCTTGGCGCACTACAACAAGCGTTCGACGATCACGTCCCGCGAAATCCAAACGGCCGTCCGTCTGCTCCTGCCCGGTGAGCTGGCCAAGCACGCCGTGTCCGAAGGCACGAAGGCTGTCACCAAGTACACCAGCTCGAAGTAATTCGAAGCGTCGAAGCGCAGTTCGTTCGCATCTACCCAAACCGGTCCTTTTCAGGACCACAAAACGCATCCATACGAAAGATATATTTCTGCTTGACATTCCCTCTCACACGGTGGGCAAAAGATTAAAGTTTAAATAAAATAAAGCATAATTTTCGACGCGTTCATGTGAACCCGTGAGCGGAAAGCAAAGGGGCGCGGGTACAAAACACGAGTTGGCACGAGAAGAAGAATGTTCCGTGTCTCGCACAGTGTAACAGCATCGGAAGCACATCTTCTGACGATCGATCGCCAAACGGTCAATCGAAAACGCGTCTTTTGACTTTCTGGGCTGCCCCTTATTTCATTTTGCTTAACCGGCCGTCCAGGCCTGCCATTGCTGGCTTTCTTTGGCTTTATTTACCCGTCGGACAGAAAGTCGATCCTGTCGTGTGAAGATGGTGTGTTGCTCATCGCGTAAACAAACGTTTTTTCGACACACGCAGCTTTTGTTGTACCCGGATACGGTCACGGGCTCTCTGCACCGACCGGGCGACATAAACGCATACGAAATTGTTTCAATACCATCACCACTAACGAGCCACTACGGACGGAAGAAGGTACGGACAAATCGACACATATCTTTTTGGTTAACATTTGTGGTGGTCCTGAGAAGGACCGTTTGAGTGAAGCCCCTCGACGATCGATGGAAGAGGAGCCCCGGGGGGGATACGGGCGAAGATTTAGGCACGCTCTCCGCGGATGCGACGAGCCAGCTGAATGTCTTTCGGCATGATGGTGACGCGCTTCGCATGAATGGCGCACAAGTTGGTGTCCTCGAACAGGCCGACAAGGTACGCCTCGCTGGCCTCCTGCAGGGCCATCACGGCCGAGCTCTGGAAGCGCAGATCGGTCTTGAAGTCCTGGGCAATTTCACGCACCAGACGCTGGAAGGGCAGCTTGCGGATCAGCAGCTCGGTCGATTTCTGGTAGCGACGGATCTCACGCAGGGCTACGGTTCCCGGACGGTAACGATGCGGCTTCTTCACTCCTCCGGTGGCCGGGGCACTCTTGCGAGCAGCCTTGGTGGCCAGCTGCTTGCGCGGAGCCTTACCTCCGGTCGACTTACGGGCAGTTTGCTTCGTACGGGCCATTTCACTGGTTCGGCGGTTTTATTAGTGGAACGTAAAGACGTCTGTGTTGTGTCGACGATAGGTTCGGAATGTGGGTATGCGAGGCCAGATCGTCATTTTTATAACCTCGCTCCACGCACACACATACTCCGATTCGATCGTGTACCAGTGGTGTGAGAACGTGTGCGTGTGCTGCGGGTAAGTGTATAAAAGAGCGAAACATTGTGCGTAGCCTTATTGTTACTCGTGAACTCTTGCACAGTACGGTTGGTACACACGGTACGCATCGACATCGAAATGACTGGACGAGGAAAAGGAGGCAAAGGTCTGGGTAAAGGTGGAGCCAAGCGTCATCGCAAAGTGCTGCGCGACAACATCCAGGGCATCACCAAGCCGGCCATCCGCCGTCTGGCCCGCCGTGGAGGAGTGAAGCGTATCTCCGGTCTCATCTACGAAGAAACGCGTGGCGTGCTGAAAGTGTTCCTGGAGAATGTTATCCGCGATGCGGTCACCTATACCGAACACGCCAAGCGCAAAACCGTCACCGCGATGGACGTAGTGTACGCGCTGAAGCGCCAGGGTCGCACTCTGTACGGTTTCGGAGGTTAAACCCGCCAGCCGACGCACGTTCGACGCTCATCTCAACAAACGGTCCTTATCAGGACCACACATTCTTTGCATCAAAATATTCTTTCCTATGATTCCGATCGCTATGAAGTGTGTCGTTCAACGTAAGGTTGTGAGTCGAATCCTTAGCCTCATCTACCGTCTATGGGGTACAACTGTGTCCCGAGGTAAACGTATCACGCAGCCGAGCGTCTTCGAAGCCAAGAAGAAGAAGAAGAAGCGATGAGCATCGCGTCGATCCTGAGGACGGTTCAGCTACTGTGAGTGTGTCAATACTCCGTAGTATGATGGACGTGCTACGGTGTTCGGGAATGTGTGTGATGGCACAAGAATCCGAAATTCAACTGTATTATGTAGTCATTTTATTGCAAAGCTAAAACATTGACCGTTTTAAAACCAATTGTGAAGCATTTCACACAATTGCTAGTCTTTTTTAAAACAAACATTAAATATTTCACGCATTTGGGCAGCGAGCTTAATTTATTTCATCCGAAAAATAGAAGAATTATCTGAAAATTATCGCTATACAAATTTTAGTTGGAGGCGACTCATAACGTTTCCATGGTAACATTATTTCCAACACCCTTGGATCAAGTTTTTAAGTGGAGCGTTTTGATTTCCCAGCTCTTCTTTAAACTGCTATCTTTCAACGCCTTCTATGATTCCCTCGCCAACAATTTATTTTTCCATGCATACTATGATTTTACCAAATGGAAGTTTTTTACACGGATCGACGTCCACAGACGCGCAATTTGTGAATGTTTTTATGTGTTGTCCTTGGGTATTCGCGCGTTTTCTTGCATTTTCAGTCGGATCCTTTACAAGATTTTCAAAAAGATTTTAATTTTGGTCGGTGATACAGAACGGTGAACGGTTTCTTAAACGACCTATTCGAGCCGTACCCCCGTACGCAGCACTCACTTCTTCTAAGAGGTCTGAACCTGCCATTTCTGGTTTTCTGTATCTTTATTTACCCGAAGCTGGATAGTCAGTCCTGAGTACGGGTGATTGATCCGGATGGGATTTTTGTCAGGTCCGATCGTGTGAAGATCGCTAGGGTCGCTACCATCAAACCACCGGGCCGCTCCAACGCTTCCAAGTGCCAAGTGAGCGACTCACTATCCTGATGAATACAAATCAAGGAAGACCAGAAATGGTCGTTCAATCCACGAAAATAGCAGCATTATTTTCTAAAACAATACCATGCTTTACAGTAGCTTATAAATATTTTAAAGTTAAAGTTTACTGCTTGATTCGCTGCAATTTTTCATGTTTTATTTTTCACTAAAAGAAATGCGAGATTGTTTCAGGAGTAATTGCTGTTGTTGTGCTATGTTGTTTACTTCTCAGTTTAAATAGAGAAATTTTTATCAAACCAGGTAACCGAGAAGATTTTTAGTAGGGTCAATATTTTTTTCAAATCCTCTGTATTTCAATAACCCATGACATAAGCACAACATCAAGAGATATTGGCCAGCAAATTCTGGGCCTTTTAACTTTATTTACCCGCAACCTGCATAGTTGTTCCTGGGAACGAGGGATTGGTTGGGTTGTAATTTTGTACCGGTCCTATCTAAAGAAGACTGGCGCCGCTACATCTGATTAAATGGCACCTTATGAAATTTAAACATGTGTGTGTCTGTTACTGGAAAGACATGACTCAAATATACTGTCTGTGAGGAAAAAGTTAGAAAAAAAAACATGGGAAATCTGTGGTACCTGAATGTGGATGGCTACTTAACCTTAGATATATCCAATCAGTTGCTTTTATCTGATTGTGAAAGACGTCGACTTTCGACGAAATTATGTGCGATGCCTACGAAAAGCATAAATGCATAGCAAGCAACTGGGGATCTGACGCAAAAATATTAAGAAGTGCTTCATTGTAATTTAGAATACTCATGTTAAAATGATATGTTGCATATGATCCAGATGGGAGCTGCACGCAAACACGACGTGACGTATATTGTTACGATACATTTCATTCGTGATTTCGTGAGGTTCGGGACTTATCAACCACTAAGATCAATATATATATATATCAGACTAAGAGAAGAACGAAGTCATCAAGGCTCAAGGTCTGTTAAAACTAATAACAACAACAAAAGCTCAAAGCGACTTGGAATATGCTTTGCCAAATAGGTTTTTATGAGAGCCAAAGGGGCCCGAGGTGAGAAATTTGAGAATTTATTAAACTAAATAAAATAAAATTAACAACATCCTCCAATTGGGAAGAAAACCTCTTTTTAAAACATCTTTGAGTTTGCGTACACAACAAAATTCTGTTGCATAGCCCTGTAACCGGGCCGATTAGCTAGTCTGAAAAAAAATTATCTGAAAATGTTACAAAACGTAATGCGTAAATTAGTGGAAGTATAGAGATTAAATATTTCCAAAATGGGTGGGGGCTCGCGTTGCCATGCGTATTCAAATCAAAGGTCGGTTTTTTCCTTCTCGCACGTAATCCTGTGTGTGTGTGTGTGCATGCTGAGCTCGTGCCAAAAGTTATCAGGAAATGTGACCGCGTACACGGCGATCGGTACCGTTAGGTGGAAATTTCCACTAAAACGAGTCTCCTCTTGTCGCCACCGAGTGTGCGAGCGAGAGGGAGCATCGGTTGACAATTCGCAGAAATTTCGATCACCAATGCAGCACACAAATGAAGAGCGCACGCTTCGTTCGTGTGTCTGGCCGGCTAGTTTTAAGCAGCGCACCTATTTCTGCACCTACGTGTCGTACTAACTAGCGAAATATGTTTCTGTTTTAAGATCTAACATGAAATGTACCACCAATCCTGCATTTTTGTACGCATATACTGTATCTATTCTGAATTCACATACGTATCCTTCGTTGCTTTCACTGATTGTACGGTGATAATAGCATACGCAAATGGATATGTCTGTAGTGGAATTGCAAAAATGTGTGGCGACTTCATATTGCTTCGTGCTTTGAAACGATTGTGTGCGATTGTGTAGCGAGAGTAGTGAGACAGAACCACATTTGCGCGAATAGTAGTAGTAGTGGTGGTAGTTAGCGAGAGAGATCCACTTTCGGCACTCTCGTTCGTATGCTGAAGGTAATTAGTAACCGAATGTCCCGAGCTCGGCACAGTCCTCGTCGAACAGCCAACTGGAACAGTTGGTCCGCGCGCGTCGTCAATCCGGATGTATTAGTGTGTGTAAGTGCGTGTAGTGTTAAAAGTAGTGTTGAACAGGGGCCAATTTCAAGATGGCGCCGGCTCATTTTGTCGTCCTTCGCGAACCAGCAACATCGAGCATGTCGAGCATGAACAAAGAGTGCGACGCTTAGTCGAGAGACAGAGAGGTAAGAAGCAGTGCGCGTACGGCTAATCCTGCGCAGGATTGGCATTAAAAAGTGCGGGTGGTAAAATGGCGGAAGAAACGCACGTGTGTGTGTGAATGTGAATGTGCGAAAAGCGCTTCGCGGGACGGTGCGTTAATCGCGACGGTGCCTCGCCCAGTGCGTCGGGCGGAGGGGCAGCGAAATCTTCCACGGGGTTCGCCCCAAAAATAATTGTTTTTATAAACATAGCTGTTGCTGCTGCTGCTGCTGGTGAAATGTGCGTATGCGTGTGCGCGGAAAGGACGATGGACAATCGCCAAATCGCGACGGTGTTTAGGTGCGTGGTGCGTCGGCCCATCCTGCGCAAGATTACCGCCAAAAAGGCGGCTTTTGCTGGTGAAATGCGTGCGTGAAACGATGCACGAACCGCGACGGCGCCCAGTGCGTGGGGCAGCGAAATCCTCCGCGGGGTTCGCTAAAAAAAAACTCTTTTAAAAAACAAAGTTGTTGTTGTTGTTGTTGCTGCTGCTGCTGCTGGTGAAATGTGCGTATGCGTGTGTGCGGAAAGGACGATGGACAATCCAAATCGCGACGGTGTTTCGGTGCGTGGTGCGTCGGCCCATCCTGCGCAGGATTATCGCCAAAAAGGCGGCTTTTGCTGGTGAAATGCGTGCGTGAAACGATGCACGAACCGCGACGGCGCCCAGTGCGTGGGGCAGCGAAATCCTCCGCGGAGTTCGCTAAAAAAAAACTCTTTTAAAAAACAAAGTTGTTGTTGTTGTTGTTGCTGCTGCTGCTGCTGCTGGTGAAATGTGCGTATGCGTGTGTTCGGAAAGAGGACAATGGACAATCCAAATCGCGACGGTGTTTCGGTGCGTGGTGCGTCGGCTGCGCAGGATTACCGCCAAAAAGGCGGCTTTTGCTGGTGAAATGCGTGCGTGAAACGATGCACGAACCGCGACGGCGCCCAGTGCGTGGGGCAGCGAAATCCTCCGCGGGGTTCGCTAAAAAAAAACTCTTTTAAAAAACAAAGTTGTTGTTGTTGTTGTTGCTGCTGCTGCTGCTGGTGAAATGTGCGTATGCGTGTGTTCGGAAAGAGGACAATGGACAATCCAAATCGCGACGATGTTTCGGTGCGTGGTGCGTCGTCCCATCCTGCGCAAGATTACCGCCAAAAAGGTGGCTTTTGCTGGTGAAATGCGTGCGTGAAACGATGCACGAACCGCGACGGCGCCCAGTGCGTGGGGCAGCGAAATCCTCCACGGGGTTCGCTAAAAAATACTCTTTTAAAAAACAAAGTTGTTGTTGTTGTTGTTGCTGCTGCTGCTGCTGGTGAAATGTGCTTGAGCGTGTGTTCGGAAAGAGGACAATGGACAATCCAAATCGCGACGGTGTTTCGGTGCGTGGTGCGTCGGCTGCGCAGGATTACCGCCAAAAAGGCGGCTTTTGCTGGTGAAATGCGTGCATGAAACGATGCACGAACCGCGACGGCGCCCAGTGCGTGGGGCAGCGAAATCCTCCGCGGGGTTCGCTAAAAAAATACTCTTTTAAAAAACAAAGTTGTTGTTGTTGTTGTTGCTGCTGCTGCTGCTGCTGGTGAAATGTGCGTATGCGTGTGTTCGGAAAGAGGACAATGGACAATCCAAATCGCGACGGTGTTTAGGTGCGTGGTGCGTCGGCTGCGCAGGATTACCGCCAAAAAGGCGGCTTTTGCTGGTGAAATGCGTGCGTGAAACGATGCACGAACCGCGACGGCGCCCAGTGCGTGGGGCAGCGAAATCCTCCGCGGGGTTCGCTAAAAAAATACTCTTTTAAAAAACAAAGTTGTTGTTGTTGTTGTTGCTGCTGCTGCTGCAAAGATCAGAGAAGCAGGGGCGGTGTAGTGAAGTGACTTGGTGTGTGGTGAAAATACTGTGCTGAGTGCACCGCAATTGCTTGAAAGGAGTGCGTGAAGCCGTGCGCTGCGCACTACTGAAGGTAAGATTGTGTTCCATATTCATTTGTATGCATGGTTTGGGGTTTCGTTGCTAGGGTCGATGATGTAGTGATCAGCGTTAAGCGTTCAGCCCGATGCATCGCAGTAGGCGTCGTGTTTATTTAGAAAATAAGAAATATCTGCCATTAGGGCTGCATACAGGTGGGCTAAAAATAGACTGAAATATTCGGTGCCCATTCGTGGGCTAGTTTGTTTCATTCGCATTGGGAAATTTCTTAACAATTGTTGAGCTTCAGACCCTCGACCAGGTACGGTACCTGCACAGGGCTCCTTTTGGGTGGAAAGTGGAAGTTATTTTTCCTTCGTAGGATCGGTCATTCCAGGTACGATAGCAGGTAGGCTGCTGGTGGGGCACTGCTTTTAGCTTTTCATCCATTGCTCGGTACCACCAGCACGGTCAGAGGAGTCTACCTCCCACCAAAGATTTTAAAACACGAAAAGTGATGACGTTTCTCAGGGGGTTTCCCGCATATTGCGATTGCTTGTGTTTTTTCACTGGATTTACCTTCGATTAGGTAATGCTGCGCCGGTTTGATATCAGCTCAGAAGAGATGGTCGAACAAACATCTTTTATGTAAATCGATTTGTCGCCCTGAAAAGGACGGTTTGTTTTGGGGGGGTTTGCAGAGAGATTGGGAGAAGCCTTAAGCCTTCTTCTCAGTCTTCTTTGGCAGCAGCACGGCCTGAATGTTGGGCAGCACACCACCTTGGGCAATGGTGACGCCGGACAACAGCTTGTTCAATTCCTCGTCGTTGCGGATGGCCAGCTGCAGATGACGCGGGATGATGCGAGTTTTCTTGTTGTCTCGGGCAGCGTTTCCTGCCAACTCCAACACTTCAGCGGCCAAGTATTCCATCACGGCGGCCAAATACACCGGTGCACCAGCACCGACGCGCTCGGCATAGTTGCCTTTGCGGAGCAGACGATGGATACGGCCAACCGGGAACTGCAGACCGGCACGGTTCGAGCGGGACTTTGCCTTTCCCTTCACTTTGCCTCCCTTGCCACGGCCAGACATTGTTGATAGCTTCGGTTTAGATGAGAGTGCGTTCGCAACGATGCTCACTGTTCGGAGAGTGCTTGTATTCTGAATGAAAATTTGAACAGGGTGCGATTAAATACCCCGAGTTATGCTGCCTGCACGCACTCAAGTCGAATACCCGAGAGTGATCCGAAAACCGGAATATAAACGAACCTGAGAGTCGTAGTTCTCTATCAGAAAGGTTTTGACTCTCCGTTAGTGAGCATCAGTGCGTGAATCGAAGCAAAATGGCCCCGAAAACCAGTGGAAAAGCCGCGAAGAAGTCTGGCAAAGCCCAGAAAAACATCTCCAAGTCGGACAAGAAGAAGAAAAGGAAGACCCGCAAGGAAAGCTACGCTATCTACATCTACAAGGTGTTGAAGCAAGTCCACCCGGATACCGGCATTTCGTCCAAGGCGATGAGCATCATGAACAGCTTCGTGAACGACATTTTCGAGCGCATCGCTGCCGAAGCATCCCGCTTGGCGCACTACAACAAGCGTTCGACGATCACGTCCCGCGAAATCCAAACGGCCGTCCGTCTGCTCCTGCCCGGTGAGCTGGCCAAGCACGCCGTGTCCGAAGGCACGAAGGCTGTCACCAAGTACACCAGCTCGAAGTAATTCGAAGCGTCGAAGCGCAGTTCGTTCGCATCTACCCAAACCGGTCCTTTTCAGGACCACAAAACGCATCCATACGAAAGATATATTTCTGCTTGACATTCCCTCTCACACGGTGGGCAAAAGATTAAAGTTTAAATAAAATAAAGCATAATTTTCGACGCGTTCATGTGAACCCGTGAGCGGAAAGCAAAGGGGCGCGGGTACAAAACACGAGTTGGCACGAGAAGAAGAATGTTCCGTGTCTCGCACAGTGTAACAGCATCGGAAGCACATCTTCTGACGATCGATCGCCAAACGGTCAATCGAAAACGCGTCTTTTGACTTTCTGGGCTGCCCCTTATTTCATTTTGCTTAACCGGCCGTCCAGGCCTGCCATTGCTGGCTTTCTTTGGCTTTATTTACCCGTCGGACAGAAAGTCGATCCTGTCGTGTGAAGATGGTGTGTTGCTCATCGCGTAAACAAACGTTTTTTCGACACACGCAGCTTTTGTTGTACCCGGATACGGTCACGGGCTCTCTGCACCGACCGGGCGACATAAACGCATACGAAATTGTTTCAATACCATCACCACTAACGAGCCACTACGGACGGAAGAAGGTACGGACAAATCGACACATATCTTTTTGGTTAACATTTGTGGTGGTCCTGAGAAGGACCGTTTGAGTGAAGCCCCTCGACGATCGATGGAAGAGGAGCCCCGGGGGGGATACGGGCGAAGATTTAGGCACGCTCTCCGCGGATGCGACGAGCCAGCTGAATGTCTTTCGGCATGATGGTGACGCGCTTCGCATGAATGGCGCACAAGTTGGTGTCCTCGAACAGGCCGACAAGGTACGCCTCGCTGGCCTCCTGCAGGGCCATCACGGCCGAGCTCTGGAAGCGCAGATCGGTCTTGAAGTCCTGGGCAATTTCACGCACCAGACGCTGGAAGGGCAGCTTGCGGATCAGCAGCTCGGTCGATTTCTGGTAGCGACGGATCTCACGCAGGGCTACGGTTCCCGGACGGTAACGATGCGGCTTCTTCACTCCTCCGGTGGCCGGGGCACTCTTGCGAGCAGCCTTGGTGGCCAGCTGCTTGCGCGGAGCCTTACCTCCGGTCGACTTACGGGCAGTTTGCTTCGTACGGGCCATTTCACTGGTTCGGCGGTTTTATTAGTGGAACGTAAAGACGTCTGTGTTGTGTCGACGATAGGTTCGGAATGTGGGTATGCGAGGCCAGATCGTCATTTTTATAACCTCGCTCCACGCACACACATACTCCGATTCGATCGTGTACCAGTGGTGTGAGAACGTGTGCGTGTGCTGCGGGTAAGTGTATAAAAGAGCGAAACATTGTGCGTAGCCTTATTGTTACTCGTGAACTCTTGCACAGTACGGTTGGTACACACGGTACGCATCGACATCGAAATGACTGGACGAGGAAAAGGAGGCAAAGGTCTGGGTAAAGGTGGAGCCAAGCGTCATCGCAAAGTGCTGCGCGACAACATCCAGGGCATCACCAAGCCGGCCATCCGCCGTCTGGCCCGCCGTGGAGGAGTGAAGCGTATCTCCGGTCTCATCTACGAAGAAACGCGTGGCGTGCTGAAAGTGTTCCTGGAGAATGTTATCCGCGATGCGGTCACCTATACCGAACACGCCAAGCGCAAAACCGTCACCGCGATGGACGTAGTGTACGCGCTGAAGCGCCAGGGTCGCACTCTGTACGGTTTCGGAGGTTAAACCCGCCAGCCGACGCACGTTCGACGCTCATCTCAACAAACGGTCCTTATCAGGACCACACATTCTTTGCATCAAAATATTCTTTCCTATGATTCCGATCGCTATGAAGTGTGTCGTTCAACGTAAGGTTGTGAGTCGAATCCTTAGCCTCATCTACCGTCTATGGGGTACAACTGTGTCCCGAGGTAAACGTATCACGCAGCCGAGCGTCTTCGAAGCCAAGAAGAAGAAGAAGAAGCGATGAGCATCGCGTCGATCCTGAGGACGGTTCAGCTACTGTGAGTGTGTCAATACTCCGTAGTATGATGGACGTGCTACGGTGTTCGGGAATGTGTGTGATGGCACAAGAATCCGAAATTCAACTGTATTATGTAGTCATTTTATTGCAAAGCTAAAACATTGACCGTTTTAAAACCAATTGTGAAGCATTTCACACAATTGCTAGTCTTTTTTAAAACAAACATTAAATATTTCACGCATTTGGGCAGCGAGCTTAATTTATTTCATCCGAAAAATAGAAGAATTATCTGAAAATTATCGCTATACAAATTTTAGTTGGAGGCGACTCATAACGTTTCCATGGTAACATTATTTCCAACACCCTTGGATCAAGTTTTTAAGTGGAGCGTTTTGATTTCCCAGCTCTTCTTTAAACTGCTATCTTTCAACGCCTTCTATGATTCCCTCGCCAACAATTTATTTTTCCATGCATACTATGATTTTACCAAATGGAAGTTTTTTACACGGATCGACGTCCACAGACGCGCAATTTGTGAATGTTTTTATGTGTTGTCCTTGGGTATTCGCGCGTTTTCTTGCATTTTCAGTCGGATCCTTTACAAGATTTTCAAAAAGATTTTAATTTTGGTCGGTGATACAGAACGGTGAACGGTTTCTTAAACGACCTATTCGAGCCGTACCCCCGTACGCAGCACTCACTTCTTCTAAGAGGTCTGAACCTGCCATTTCTGGTTTTCTGTATCTTTATTTACCCGAAGCTGGATAGTCAGTCCTGAGTACGGGTGATTGATCCGGATGGGATTTTTGTCAGGTCCGATCGTGTGAAGATCGCTAGGGTCGCTACCATCAAACCACCGGGCCGCTCCAACGCTTCCAAGTGCCAAGTGAGCGACTCACTATCCTGATGAATACAAATCAAGGAAGACCAGAAATGGTCGTTCAATCCACGAAAATAGCAGCATTATTTTCTAAAACAATACCATGCTTTACAGTAGCTTATAAATATTTTAAAGTTAAAGTTTACTGCTTGATTCGCTGCAATTTTTCATGTTTTATTTTTCACTAAAAGAAATGCGAGATTGTTTCAGGAGTAATTGCTGTTGTTGTGCTATGTTGTTTACTTCTCAGTTTAAATAGAGAAATTTTTATCAAACCAGGTAACCGAGAAGATTTTTAGTAGGGTCAATATTTTTTTCAAATCCTCTGTATTTCAATAACCCATGACATAAGCACAACATCAAGAGATATTGGCCAGCAAATTCTGGGCCTTTTAACTTTATTTACCCGCAACCTGCATAGTTGTTCCTGGGAACGAGGGATTGGTTGGGTTGTAATTTTGTACCGGTCCTATCTAAAGAAGACTGGCGCCGCTACATCTGATTAAATGGCACCTTATGAAATTTAAACATGTGTGTGTCTGTTACTGGAAAGACATGACTCAAATATACTGTCTGTGAGGAAAAAGTTAGAAAAAAAAACATGGGAAATCTGTGGTACCTGAATGTGGATGGCTACTTAACCTTAGATATATCCAATCAGTTGCTTTTATCTGATTGTGAAAGACGTCGACTTTCGACGAAATTATGTGCGATGCCTACGAAAAGCATAAATGCATAGCAAGCAACTGGGGATCTGACGCAAAAATATTAAGAAGTGCTTCATTGTAATTTAGAATACTCATGTTAAAATGATATGTTGCATATGATCCAGATGGGAGCTGCACGCAAACACGACGTGACGTATATTGTTACGATACATTTCATTCGTGATAAATGACCAAGGTTCGGGACTTATCAACCACTAAGATCAATATATATATATATCAGACTAAGAGAAGAACGAAGTCATCAAGGCTCAAGGTCTGTTAAAACTAATAACAACAACAAAAGCTCAAAGCGACTTGGAATATGCTTTGCCAAATAGGTTTTTATGAGAGCCAAAGGGGCCCGAGGTGAGAAATTTGAGAATTTATTAAACTAAATAAAATAAAATTAACAACATCCTCCAATTGGGAAGAAAACCTCTTTTTAAAACATCTTTGAGTTTGCGTACACAACAAAATTCTGTTGCATAGCCCTGTAACCGGGCCGATTAGCTAGTCTGAAAAAAAATTATCTGAAAATGTTACAAAACGTAATGCGTAAATTAGTGGAAGTATAGAGATTAAATATTTCCAAAATGGGTGGGGGCTCGCGTTGCCATGCGTATTCAAATCAAAGGTCGGTTTTTTCCTTCTCGCACGTAATCCTGTGTGTGTGTGTGTGCATGCTGAGCTCGTGCCAAAAGTTATCAGGAAATGTGACCGCGTACACGGCGATCGGTACCGTTAGGTGGAAATTTCCACTAAAACGAGTCTCCTCTTGTCGCCACCGAGTGTGCGAGCGAGAGGGAGCATCGGTTGACAATTCGCAGAAATTTCGATCACCAATGCAGCACACAAATGAAGAGCGCACGCTTCGTTCGTGTGTCTGGCCGGCTAGTTTTAAGCAGCGCACCTATTTCTGCACCTACGTGTCGTACTAACTAGCGAAATATGTTTCTGTTTTAAGATCTAACATGAAATGTACCACCAATCCTGCATTTTTGTACGCATATACTGTATCTATTCTGAATTCACATACGTATCCTTCGTTGCTTTCACTGATTGTACGGTGATAATAGCATACGCAAATGGATATGTCTGTAGTGGAATTGCAAAAATGTGTGGCGACTTCATATTGCTTCGTGCTTTGAAACGATTGTGTGCGATTGTGTAGCGAGAGTAGTGAGACAGAACCACATTTGCGCGAATAGTAGTAGTAGTGGTGGTAGTTAGCGAGAGAGATCCACTTTCGGCACTCTCGTTCGTATGCTGAAGGTAATTAGTAACCGAATGTCCCGAGCTCGGCACAGTCCTCGTCGAACAGCCAACTGGAACAGTTGGTCCGCGCGCGTCGTCAATCCGGATGTATTAGTGTGTGTAAGTGCGTGTAGTGTTAAAAGTAGTGTTGAACAGGGGCCAATTTCAAGATGGCGCCGGCTCATTTTGTCGTCCTTCGCGAACCAGCAACATCGAGCATGTCGAGCATGAACAAAGAGTGCGACGCTTAGTCGAGAGACAGAGAGGTAAGAAGCAGTGCGCGTACGGCTAATCCTGCGCAGGATTGGCATTAAAAAGTGCGGGTGGTAAAATGGCGGAAGAAACGCACGTGTGTGTGTGTGTGTGAATGTGCGAAAAGCGCTTCGCGGGACGGTGCGTTAATCGCGACGGTGCCTCGCCCAGTGCGTCGGGCGGAGGGGCAGCGAAATCTTCCACGGGGTTCGCCCCAAAAATAATTGTTTTTATAAACATAGCTGTTGCTGCTGCTGCTGCTGGTGAAATGTGCGTATGCGTGTGCGCGGAAAGGACGATGGACAATCGCCAAATCGCGACGGTGTTTAGGTGCGTGGTGCGTCGGCCCATCCTGCGCAAGATTACCGCCAAAAAGGCGGCTTTTGCTGGTGAAATGCGTGCGTGAAACGATGCACGAACCGCGACGGCGCCCAGTGCGTGGGGCAGCGAAATCCTCCGCGGGGTTCGCTAAAAAAAAACTCTTTTAAAAAACAAAGTTGTTGTTGTTGTTGTTGCTGCTGCTGCTGCTGGTGAAATGTGCGTATGCGTGTGTGCGGAAAGGACGATGGACAATCCAAATCGCGACGGTGTTTCGGTGCGTGGTGCGTCGGCCCATCCTGCGCAGGATTATCGCCAAAAAGGCGGCTTTTGCTGGTGAAATGCGTGCGTGAAACGATGCACGAACCGCGACGGCGCCCAGTGCGTGGGGCAGCGAAATCCTCCGCGGAGTTCGCTAAAAAAAAACTCTTTTAAAAAACAAAGTTGTTGTTGTTGTTGTTGCTGCTGCTGCTGCTGCTGGTGAAATGTGCGTATGCGTGTGTTCGGAAAGAGGACAATGGACAATCCAAATCGCGACGGTGTTTCGGTGCGTGGTGCGTCGGCTGCGCAGGATTACCGCCAAAAAGGCGGCTTTTGCTGGTGAAATGCGTGCGTGAAACGATGCACGAACCGCGACGGCGCCCAGTGCGTGGGGCAGCGAAATCCTCCGCGGGGTTCGCTAAAAAAAAACTCTTTTAAAAAACAAAGTTGTTGTTGTTGTTGTTGCTGCTGCTGCTGCTGCTGGTGAAATGTGCGTATGCGTGTGTTCGGAAAGAGGACAATGGACAATCCAAATCGCGACGATGTTTCGGTGCGTGGTGCGTCGTCCCATCCTGCGCAAGATTACCGCCAAAAAGGTGGCTTTTGCTGGTGAAATGCGTGCGTGAAACGATGCACGAACCGCGACGGCGCCCAGTGCGTGGGGCAGCGAAATCCTCCACGGGGTTCGCTAAAAAATACTCTTTTAAAAAACAAAGTTGTTGTTGTTGTTGTTGCTGCTGCTGCTGCTGGTGAAATGTGCTTGAGCGTGTGTTCGGAAAGAGGACAATGGACAATCCAAATCGCGACGGTGTTTCGGTGCGTGGTGCGTCGGCTGCGCAGGATTACCGCCAAAAAGGCGGCTTTTGCTGGTGAAATGCGTGCATGAAACGATGCACGAACCGCGACGGCGCCCAGTGCGTGGGGCAGCGAAATCCTCCGCGGGGTTCGCTAAAAAAATACTCTTTTAAAAAACAAAGTTGTTGTTGTTGTTGTTGCTGCTGCTGCTGCTGCTGGTGAAATGTGCGTATGCGTGTGTTCGGAAAGAGGACAATGGACAATCCAAATCGCGACGGTGTTTAGGTGCGTGGTGCGTCGGCTGCGCAGGATTACCGCCAAAAAGGCGGCTTTTGCTGGTGAAATGCGTGCGTGAAACGATGCACGAACCGCGACGGCGCCCAGTGCGTGGGGCAGCGAAATCCTCCGCGGGGTTCGCTAAAAAAATACTCTTTTAAAAAACAAAGTTGTTGTTGTTGTTGTTGCTGCTGCTGCTGCAAAGATCAGAGAAGCAGGGGCGGTGTAGTGAAGTGACTTGGTGTGTGGTGAAAATACTGTGCTGAGTGCACCGCAATTGCTTGAAAGGAGTGCGTGAAGCCGTGCGCTGCGCACTACTGAAGGTAAGATTGTGTTCCATATTCATTTGTATGCATGGTTTGGGGTTTCGTTGCTAGGGTCGATGATGTAGTGATCAGCGTTAAGCGTTCAGCCCGATGCATCGCAGTAGGCGTCGTGTTTATTTAGAAAATAAGAAATATCTGCCATTAGGGCTGCATACAGGTGGGCTAAAAATAGACTGAAATATTCGGTGCCCATTCGTGGGCTAGTTTGTTTCATTCGCATTGGGAAATTTCTTAACAATTGTTGAGCTTCAGACCCTCGACCAGGTACGGTACCTGCACAGGGCTCCTTTTGGGTGGAAAGTGGAAGTTATTTTTCCTTCGTAGGATCGGTCATTCCAGGTACGATAGCAGGTAGGCTGCTGGTGGGGCACTGCTTTTAGCTTTTCATCCATTGCTCGGTACCACCAGCACGGTCAGAGGAGTCTACCTCCCACCAAAGATTTTAAAACACGAAAAGTGATGACGTTTCTCAGGGGGTTTCCCGCATATTGCGATTGCTTGTGTTTTTTCACTGGATTTACCTTCGATTAGGTAATGCTGCGCCGGTTTGATATCAGCTCAGAAGAGATGGTCGAACAAACATCTTTTATGTAAATCGATTTGTCGCCCTGAAAAGGACGGTTTGTTTTGGGGGGGTTTGCAGAGAGATTGGGAGAAGCCTTAAGCCTTCTTCTCAGTCTTCTTTGGCAGCAGCACGGCCTGAATGTTGGGCAGCACACCACCTTGGGCAATGGTGACGCCGGACAACAGCTTGTTCAATTCCTCGTCGTTGCGGATGGCCAGCTGCAGATGACGCGGGATGATGCGAGTTTTCTTGTTGTCTCGGGCAGCGTTTCCTGCCAACTCCAACACTTCAGCGGCCAAGTATTCCATCACGGCGGCCAAATACACCGGTGCACCAGCACCGACGCGCTCGGCATAGTTGCCTTTGCGGAGCAGACGATGGATACGGCCAACCGGGAACTGCAGACCGGCACGGTTCGAGCGGGACTTTGCCTTTCCCTTCACTTTGCCTCCCTTGCCACGGCCAGACATTGTTGATAGCTTCGGTTTAGATGAGAGTGCGTTCGCAACGATGCTCACTGTTCGGAGAGTGCTTGTATTCTGAATGAAAATTTGAACAGGGTGCGATTAAATACCCCGAGTTATGCTGCCTGCACGCACTCAAGTCGAATACCCGAGAGTGATCCGAAAACCGGAATATAAACGAACCTGAGAGTCGTAGTTCTCTATCAGAAAGGTTTTGACTCTCCGTTAGTGAGCATCAGTGCGTGAATCGAAGCAAAATGGCCCCGAAAACCAGTGGAAAAGCCGCGAAGAAGTCTGGCAAAGCCCAGAAAAACATCTCCAAGTCGGACAAGAAGAAGAAAAGGAAGACCCGCAAGGAAAGCTACGCTATCTACATCTACAAGGTGTTGAAGCAAGTCCACCCGGATACCGGCATTTCGTCCAAGGCGATGAGCATCATGAACAGCTTCGTGAACGACATTTTCGAGCGCATCGCTGCCGAAGCATCCCGCTTGGCGCACTACAACAAGCGTTCGACGATCACGTCCCGCGAAATCCAAACGGCCGTCCGTCTGCTCCTGCCCGGTGAGCTGGCCAAGCACGCCGTGTCCGAAGGCACGAAGGCTGTCACCAAGTACACCAGCTCGAAGTAATTCGAAGCGTCGAAGCGCAGTTCGTTCGCATCTACCCAAACCGGTCCTTTTCAGGACCACAAAACGCATCCATACGAAAGATATATTTCTGCTTGACATTCCCTCTCACACGGTGGGCAAAAGATTAAAGTTTAAATAAAATAAAGCATAATTTTCGACGCGTTCATGTGAACCCGTGAGCGGAAAGCAAAGGGGCGCGGGTACAAAACACGAGTTGGCACGAGAAGAAGAATGTTCCGTGTCTCGCACAGTGTAACAGCATCGGAAGCACATCTTCTGACGATCGATCGCCAAACGGTCAATCGAAAACGCGTCTTTTGACTTTCTGGGCTGCCCCTTATTTCATTTTGCTTAACCGGCCGTCCAGGCCTGCCATTGCTGGCTTTCTTTGGCTTTATTTACCCGTCGGACAGAAAGTCGATCCTGTCGTGTGAAGATGGTGTGTTGCTCATCGCGTAAACAAACGTTTTTTCGACACACGCAGCTTTTGTTGTACCCGGATACGGTCACGGGCTCTCTGCACCGACCGGGCGACATAAACGCATACGAAATTGTTTCAATACCATCACCACTAACGAGCCACTACGGACGGAAGAAGGTACGGACAAATCGACACATATCTTTTTGGTTAACATTTGTGGTGGTCCTGAGAAGGACCGTTTGAGTGAAGCCCCTCGACGATCGATGGAAGAGGAGCCCCGGGGGGGATACGGGCGAAGATTTAGGCACGCTCTCCGCGGATGCGACGAGCCAGCTGAATGTCTTTCGGCATGATGGTGACGCGCTTCGCATGAATGGCGCACAAGTTGGTGTCCTCGAACAGGCCGACAAGGTACGCCTCGCTGGCCTCCTGCAGGGCCATCACGGCCGAGCTCTGGAAGCGCAGATCGGTCTTGAAGTCCTGGGCAATTTCACGCACCAGACGCTGGAAGGGCAGCTTGCGGATCAGCAGCTCGGTCGATTTCTGGTAGCGACGGATCTCACGCAGGGCTACGGTTCCCGGACGGTAACGATGCGGCTTCTTCACTCCTCCGGTGGCCGGGGCACTCTTGCGAGCAGCCTTGGTGGCCAGCTGCTTGCGCGGAGCCTTACCTCCGGTCGACTTACGGGCAGTTTGCTTCGTACGGGCCATTTCACTGGTTCGGCGGTTTTATTAGTGGAACGTAAAGACGTCTGTGTTGTGTCGACGATAGGTTCGGAATGTGGGTATGCGAGGCCAGATCGTCATTTTTATAACCTCGCTCCACGCACACACATACTCCGATTCGATCGTGTACCAGTGGTGTGAGAACGTGTGCGTGTGCTGCGGGTAAGTGTATAAAAGAGCGAAACATTGTGCGTAGCCTTATTGTTACTCGTGAACTCTTGCACAGTACGGTTGGTACACACGGTACGCATCGACATCGAAATGACTGGACGAGGAAAAGGAGGCAAAGGTCTGGGTAAAGGTGGAGCCAAGCGTCATCGCAAAGTGCTGCGCGACAACATCCAGGGCATCACCAAGCCGGCCATCCGCCGTCTGGCCCGCCGTGGAGGAGTGAAGCGTATCTCCGGTCTCATCTACGAAGAAACGCGTGGCGTGCTGAAAGTGTTCCTGGAGAATGTTATCCGCGATGCGGTCACCTATACCGAACACGCCAAGCGCAAAACCGTCACCGCGATGGACGTAGTGTACGCGCTGAAGCGCCAGGGTCGCACTCTGTACGGTTTCGGAGGTTAAACCCGCCAGCCGACGCACGTTCGACGCTCATCTCAACAAACGGTCCTTATCAGGACCACACATTCTTTGCATCAAAATATTCTTTCCTATGATTCCGATCGCTATGAAGTGTGTCGTTCAACGTAAGGTTGTGAGTCGAATCCTTAGCCTCATCTACCGTCTATGGGGTACAACTGTGTCCCGAGGTAAACGTATCACGCAGCCGAGCGTCTTCGAAGCCAAGAAGAAGAAGAAGAAGCGATGAGCATCGCGTCGATCCTGAGGACGGTTCAGCTACTGTGAGTGTGTCAATACTCCGTAGTATGATGGACGTGCTACGGTATTCGGGAATGTGTGTGATGGCACAAGAATCCGAAATTCAACTGTATTATGTAGTCATTTTATTGCAAAGCTAAAACATTGACCGTTTTAAAACCAATTGTGAAGCATTTCACACAATTGCTAGTCTTTTTTAAAACAAACATTAAATATTTCACGCATTTGGGCAGCGAGCTTAATTTATTTCATCCGAAAAATAGAAGAATTATCTGAAAATTATCGCTATACAAATTTTAGTTGGAGGCGACTCATAACGTTTCCATGGTAACATTATTTCCAACACCCTTGGATCAAGTTTTTAAGTGGAGCGTTTTGATTTCCCAGCTCTTCTTTAAACTGCTATCTTTCAACGCCTTCTATGATTCCCTCGCCAACAATTTATTTTTCCATGCATACTATGATTTTACCAAATGGAAGTTTTTTACACGGATCGACGTCCACAGACGCGCAATTTGTGAATGTTTTTATGTGTTGTCCTTGGGTATTCGCGCGTTTTCTTGCATTTTCAGTCGGATCCTTTACAAGATTTTCAAAAAGATTTTAATTTTGGTCGGTGATACAGAACGGTGAACGGTTTCTTAAACGACCTATTCGAGCCGTACCCCCGTACGCAGCACTCACTTCTTCTAAGAGGTCTGAACCTGCCATTTCTGGTTTTCTGTATCTTTATTTACCCGAAGCTGGATAGTCAGTCCTGAGTACGGGTGATTGATCCGGATGGGATTTTTGTCAGGTCCGATCGTGTGAAGATCGCTAGGGTCGCTACCATCAAACCACCGGGCCGCTCCAACGCTTCCAAGTGCCAAGTGAGCGACTCACTATCCTGATGAATACAAATCAAGGAAGACCAGAAATGGTCGTTCAATCCACGAAAATAGCAGCATTATTTTCTAAAACAATACCATGCTTTACAGTAGCTTATAAATATTTTAAAGTTAAAGTTTACTGCTTGATTCGCTGCAATTTTTCATGTTTTATTTTTCACTAAAAGAAATGCGAGATTGTTTCAGGAGTAATTGCTGTTGTTGTGCTATGTTGTTTACTTCTCAGTTTAAATAGAGAAATTTTTATCAAACCAGGTAACCGAGAAGATTTTTAGTAGGGTCAATATTTTTTTCAAATCCTCTGTATTTCAATAACCCATGACATAAGCACAACATCAAGAGATATTGGCCAGCAAATTCTGGGCCTTTTAACTTTATTTACCCGCAACCTGCATAGTTGTTCCTGGGAACGAGGGATTGGTTGGGTTGTAATTTTGTACCGGTCCTATCTAAAGAAGACTGGCGCCGCTACATCTGATTAAATGGCACCTTATGAAATTTAAACATGTGTGTGTCTGTTACTGGAAAGACATGACTCAAATATACTGTCTGTGAGGAAAAAGTTAGAAAAAAAAACATGGGAAATCTGTGGTACCTGAATGTGGATGGCTACTTAACCTTAGATATATCCAATCAGTTGCTTTTATCTGATTGTGAAAGACGTCGACTTTCGACGAAATTATGTGCGATGCCTACGAAAAGCATAAATGCATAGCAAGCAACTGGGGATCTGACGCAAAAATATTAAGAAGTGCTTCATTGTAATTTAGAATACTCATGTTAAAATGATATGTTGCATATGATCCAGATGGGAGCTGCACGCAAACACGACGTGACGTATATTGTTACGATACATTTCATTCGTGATAAATGACCAAGGTTCGGGACTTATCAACCACTAAGATCAATATATATATATATCAGACTAAGAGAAGAACGAAGTCATCAAGGCTCAAGGTCTGTTAAAACTAATAACAACAACAAAAGCTCAAAGCGACTTGGAATATGCTTTGCCAAATAGGTTTTTATGAGAGCCAAAGGGGCCCGAGGTGAGAAATTTGAGAATTTATTAAACTAAATAAAATAAAATTAACAACATCCTCCAATTGGGAAGAAAACCTCTTTTTAAAACATCTTTGAGTTTGCGTACACAACAAAATTCTGTTGCATAGCCCTGTAACCGGGCCGATTAGCTAGTCTGAAAAAAAATTATCTGAAAATGTTACAAAACGTAATGCGTAAATTAGTGGAAGTATAGAGATTAAATATTTCCAAAATGGGTGGGGGCTCGCGTTGCCATGCGTATTCAAATCAAAGGTCGGTTTTTTCCTTCTCGCACGTAATCCTGTGTGTGTGTGTGTGCATGCTGAGCTCGTGCCAAAAGTTATCAGGAAATGTGACCGCGTACACGGCGATCGGTACCGTTAGGTGGAAATTTCCACTAAAACGAGTCTCCTCTTGTCGCCACCGAGTGTGCGAGCGAGAGGGAGCATCGGTTGACAATTCGCAGAAATTTCGATCACCAATGCAGCACACAAATGAAGAGCGCACGCTTCGTTCGTGTGTCTGGCCGGCTAGTTTTAAGCAGCGCACCTATTTCTGCACCTACGTGTCGTACTAACTAGCGAAATATGTTTCTGTTTTAAGATCTAACATGAAATGTACCACCAATCCTGCATTTTTGTACGCATATACTGTATCTATTCTGAATTCACATACGTATCCTTCGTTGCTTTCACTGATTGTACGGTGATAATAGCATACGCAAATGGATATGTCTGTAGTGGAATTGCAAAAATGTGTGGCGACTTCATATTGCTTCGTGCTTTGAAACGATTGTGTGCGATTGTGTAGCGAGAGTAGTGAGACAGAACCACATTTGCGCGAATAGTAGTAGTAGTGGTGGTAGTTAGCGAGAGAGATCCACTTTCGGCACTCTCGTTCGTATGCTGAAGGTAATTAGTAACCGAATGTCCCGAGCTCGGCACAGTCCTCGTCGAACAGCCAACTGGAACAGTTGGTCCGCGCGCGTCGTCAATCCGGATGTATTAGTGTGTGTAAGTGCGTGTAGTGTTAAAAGTAGTGTTGAACAGGGGCCAATTTCAAGATGGCGCCGGCTCATTTTGTCGTCCTTCGCGAACCAGCAACATCGAGCATGTCGAGCATGAACAAAGAGTGCGACGCTTAGTCGAGAGACAGAGAGGTAAGAAGCAGTGCGCGTACGGCTAATCCTGCGCAGGATTGGCATTAAAAAGTGCGGGTGGTAAAATGGCGGAAGAAACGCACGTGTGTGTGTGTGTGTGAATGTGCGAAAAGCGCTTCGCGGGACGGTGCGTTAATCGCGACGGTGCCTCGCCCAGTGCGTCGGGCGGAGGGGCAGCGAAATCTTCCACGGGGTTCGCCCCAAAAATAATTGTTTTTATAAACATAGCTGTTGCTGCTGCTGCTGCTGGTGAAATGTGCGTATGCGTGTGCGCGGAAAGGACGATGGACAATCGCCAAATCGCGACGGTGTTTAGGTGCGTGGTGCGTCGGCCCATCCTGCGCAAGATTACCGCCAAAAAGGCGGCTTTTGCTGGTGAAATGCGTGCGTGAAACGATGCACGAACCGCGACGGCGCCCAGTGCGTGGGGCAGCGAAATCCTCCGCGGGGTTCGCTAAAAAAAAACTCTTTTAAAAAACAAAGTTGTTGTTGTTGTTGTTGCTGCTGCTGCTGCTGGTGAAATGTGCGTATGCGTGTGTGCGGAAAGGACGATGGACAATCCAAATCGCGACGGTGTTTCGGTGCGTGGTGCGTCGGCCCATCCTGCGCAGGATTATCGCCAAAAAGGCGGCTTTTGCTGGTGAAATGCGTGCGTGAAACGATGCACGAACCGCGACGGCGCCCAGTGCGTGGGGCAGCGAAATCCTCCGCGGAGTTCGCTAAAAAAAAACTCTTTTAAAAAACAAAGTTGTTGTTGTTGTTGTTGCTGCTGCTGCTGCTGCTGGTGAAATGTGCGTATGCGTGTGTTCGGAAAGAGGACAATGGACAATCCAAATCGCGACGGTGTTTCGGTGCGTGGTGCGTCGGCTGCGCAGGATTACCGCCAAAAAGGCGGCTTTTGCTGGTGAAATGCGTGCGTGAAACGATGCACGAACCGCGACGGCGCCCAGTGCGTGGGGCAGCGAAATCCTCCGCGGGGTTCGCTAAAAAAAAACTCTTTTAAAAAACAAAGTTGTTGTTGTTGTTGTTGCTGCTGCTGCTGCTGGTGAAATGTGCGTATGCGTGTGTTCGGAAAGAGGACAATGGACAATCCAAATCGCGACGATGTTTCGGTGCGTGGTGCGTCGTCCCATCCTGCGCAAGATTACCGCCAAAAAGGTGGCTTTTGCTGGTGAAATGCGTGCGTGAAACGATGCACGAACCGCGACGGCGCCCAGTGCGTGGGGCAGCGAAATCCTCCACGGGGTTCGCTAAAAAATACTCTTTTAAAAAACAAAGTTGTTGTTGTTGTTGTTGCTGCTGCTGCTGCTGGTGAAATGTGCTTGAGCGTGTGTTCGGAAAGAGGACAATGGACAATCCAAATCGCGACGGTGTTTCGGTGCGTGGTGCGTCGGCTGCGCAGGATTACCGCCAAAAAGGCGGCTTTTGCTGGTGAAATGCGTGCATGAAACGATGCACGAACCGCGACGGCGCCCAGTGCGTGGGGCAGCGAAATCCTCCGCGGGGTTCGCTAAAAAAATACTCTTTTAAAAAACAAAGTTGTTGTTGTTGTTGTTGCTGCTGCTGCTGCTGCTGGTGAAATGTGCGTATGCGTGTGTTCGGAAAGAGGACAATGGACAATCCAAATCGCGACGGTGTTTAGGTGCGTGGTGCGTCGGCTGCGCAGGATTACCGCCAAAAAGGCGGCTTTTGCTGGTGAAATGCGTGCGTGAAACGATGCACGAACCGCGACGGCGCCCAGTGCGTGGGGCAGCGAAATCCTCCGCGGGGTTCGCTAAAAAAATACTCTTTTAAAAAACAAAGTTGTTGTTGTTGTTGTTGCTGCTGCTGCTGCAAAGATCAGAGAAGCAGGGGCGGTGTAGTGAAGTGACTTGGTGTGTGGTGAAAATACTGTGCTGAGTGCACCGCAATTGCTTGAAAGGAGTGCGTGAAGCCGTGCGCTGCGCACTACTGAAGGTAAGATTGTGTTCCATATTCATTTGTATGCATGGTTTGGGGTTTCGTTGCTAGGGTCGATGATGTAGTGATCAGCGTTAAGCGTTCAGCCCGATGCATCGCAGTAGGCGTCGTGTTTATTTAGAAAATAAGAAATATCTGCCATTAGGGCTGCATACAGGTGGGCTAAAAATAGACTGAAATATTCGGTGCCCATTCGTGGGCTAGTTTGTTTCATTCGCATTGGGAAATTTCTTAACAATTGTTGAGCTTCAGACCCTCGACCAGGTACGGTACCTGCACAGGGCTCCTTTTGGGTGGAAAGTGGAAGTTATTTTTCCTTCGTAGGATCGGTCATTCCAGGTACGATAGCAGGTAGGCTGCTGGTGGGGCACTGCTTTTAGCTTTTCATCCATTGCTCGGTACCACCAGCACGGTCAGAGGAGTCTACCTCCCACCAAAGATTTTAAAACACGAAAAGTGATGACGTTTCTCAGGGGGTTTCCCGCATATTGCGATTGCTTGTGTTTTTTCACTGGATTTACCTTCGATTAGGTAATGCTGCGCCGGTTTGATATCAGCTCAGAAGAGATGGTCGAACAAACATCTTTTATGTAAATCGATTTGTCGCCCTGAAAAGGACGGTTTGTTTTGGGGGGGTTTGCAGAGAGATTGGGAGAAGCCTTAAGCCTTCTTCTCAGTCTTCTTTGGCAGCAGCACGGCCTGAATGTTGGGCAGCACACCACCTTGGGCAATGGTGACGCCGGACAACAGCTTGTTCAATTCCTCGTCGTTGCGGATGGCCAGCTGCAGATGACGCGGGATGATGCGAGTTTTCTTGTTGTCTCGGGCAGCGTTTCCTGCCAACTCCAACACTTCAGCGGCCAAGTATTCCATCACGGCGGCCAAATACACCGGTGCACCAGCACCGACGCGCTCGGCATAGTTGCCTTTGCGGAGCAGACGATGGATACGGCCAACCGGGAACTGCAGACCGGCACGGTTCGAGCGGGACTTTGCCTTTCCCTTCACTTTGCCTCCCTTGCCACGGCCAGACATTGTTGATAGCTTCGGTTTAGATGAGAGTGCGTTCGCAACGATGCTCACTGTTCGGAGAGTGCTTGTATTCTGAATGAAAATTTGAACAGGGTGCGATTAAATACCCCGAGTTATGCTGCCTGCACGCACT